>NW_026705552.1:0-300000 GCF_029867415.1 Vicia villosa | reverse complement strand
TTAGAAGGCTGAAGGATGTGAATGGAAAGTGGTGTATGGGGACTGCTCACTGCGAGAGAATTCTTATAAACTATTTCTCTGAGTTGTTCACTTCTTCTAATCCTATAGACATAGCGGGGGTGTGTAGCTGTTGCACCCCAAATTTTGACCTCTGAGATCCCATCATTTTCTAAGTGTTATGATCATTATTGTTATACCCCAAAATTTGCCCGTGTCTTTTTTTTCAAAGAGAAGTCAACAGACTTCTGTCTAAAAATTTGGAGTTTTATACAATCTTGGATTTTTATTTCATAAATATCCTAATTTTATGAATACTCAATTTTTAGAATTTTTTATACAGTATTTTGGTTCGCTGTTAAATTTATTCTTACATAAACGCCAAATACTGTTTATCACTTCATACACTGTTTATTTGAGATTTATTTTCAGATAAATAATGCTGACGCACTTGGTACAAAATTAAAATTTGCAGGCGCGGAGTCCGGGTTTCAGATTATACTGCCAGTTACCAGTCAAACCCGCTATCAGCGCAATTCTCCGTGTTTGTACCATCAGTCAAATTAATCTTTCGCACTTTAAATTTCCAAGATTTTTGTTCTAGAAGTCTTCTGATAATCACGTGATCAACAGAGACTCAACACTACACAAAAATCAGGTACGCCTAACTGTCTCCTACACAAACAGTCCCTAACTAGGGTTTTTGTTTTTTTTTTCAGGAGAATGATTTTTTGAGACCTCAAATGGATTTCATGGATCTCCATATGTCTCAAAGTACCACCAGACAAATTTTCAAACTTCGATTCGCTCGGACGCACAGTCAACAGCTCAAACAGTCAACAGACGACCAGTTTGACCAAAAAGTCAACAGACAGTCAAAAATGCAATTTTTTGTCAACATCCATATTTTGTCAAAAGATTCATCATGTGATCAATGGTTGATCATAATTCATCAAGAAAAGTTCAGAAATCAACAAAACTCCAAGTTTCAAAATTAGAGTTTTTTACCTAAAAGTCAACTGAACTTTGACCGACCATAACTCTCTCATAATTTATCAGAAAAATTCCAAACAAAGCTCATTCTCAAGGAAATTTAATTTACTACAACTTTGATGTTGGGACCAAGGTCAAGAAATGCTTCCGCATAAGAGATATAAGCCAAAACATTACAGGTCATTTCGAAAGTCAACAAAAAGCTGTTTTTTGTCAAAACCCATATCATTAAGATAACTTCTCCAAATGCAAAAAAGCTTCCAAAGTGGCTTGTAGAAGACATCTTGGGCTTTCCAAAAAGTACAAGAACACTTTCATAGGATCAAAACTTAGGGAGATATGCCTTGATGAAGTTCACCTTTTTTGGAAAAATGCATGAAACAAGTAATGACCAAAACTTGATTTTTTTTCAAAAAGGCCAATTATTTTGTGATTCAATCTTGATTATAATATGGATAAGGGAATTCAAAATATATCCATGATTCATGACATTTTTATTTCATTTTTATTGAATTTTATTTATTTAAAATTCAATTAAACTGAGATAATTCAAAGATAATTCAAGGATAATGCAAGGAAGCTTCATGTGATGCAAGCAATGACCATTCAAGATGCTTAAAGATAATATTGCAAGATTGGAGAGAATAATACTTGAGTGATTAAACCATGGTTAAGTTTTTAACCTAGCATAAAAGAATATTCCATTCTTTTTCCACAAAATCAATCATGACAATTTCCACTTGCAAGGCTTCCATATTAAATCATTTGCCTATAAATAGAGCTTCATTTTCTTCATTCAAAAGAGGAGCAAAAAAAAGAGGAGCCAAAGAGAAAGAACAACAACAAACACCAAAGCCATAGTTTAAGCATTTTATATTTTTCAAAAGTTTCAAGAAACTTGTAAAAAATCAAGGCTCATTCAAATAGCCACCTTCAATCAATTTTAATTACTCTATTCCACTCTTGGGACATCATAGAGTAAGTACAATGTAGTTTTTAATATGTAGTAGTGTTAGGAGTTCATGAATTAAAAACTCCATATTTATGCATATTTTCAATTTCTCAAAAAAAAAAAATGTTTTAATTTTAGTTTTAAGTTGATAAAATGTTTATTTAATTTTTAACATAAAAATATTTTATTTATTTTCATAATTAATTTATTTTGCTTAATTAATTAGTAATTATGTAAATATTGCTTTTTAATTATTTTCAACCAATCAAAAAACTCCAAAAATATTTTCCTTTTAGATTTAGGTTTATATTTTTATAATCTAATATTTGACATAAAAATATTTTATTTTTATTCATAATTAATTTATTTTGCTTAATTAATTAGTAATTATGTATATATTTTCTTTTTTTAATTATTTCTAACCTATCAAAAAATTCGAAAAAAAATATTTTATTTTGTTAAATTAGGTTTATATATTATATACTAATTTTATACATAACAAGATTTATTTTTCTTGTTAAGTTTAATTATTTGTATAATTATTTGTTTAATTAGCTTTTAATTAACTTAAAAACATAAAAAAAACAAAAAAATGAATTAGGTTTAACTTGTTTTAGATTTAAGATTTTGTCATTTTATTTTCTCTTAACCTAATTATACTTTCAAAATATCTCTCTTATTATTGTGTAAATTTTTCACAGTTTCAGGTTTATTTTTGTATATTATTTGATATTATTTCTTATCTTTTTCTTTGTCCCGAATTGGAATAAAAGATCAAATATGGCAGAGATTGTATGCAGTTAATTTAAGACTTTTAGAAATTTATCGTGTAGTCGCTATGATTCTATCAAGCTTCTGATAAATTTTCATTAACTTTAAATCCGAGATCATCATTCACTCACCATCGATCTTCACTAACATCGTGGATATACTTGACTAGCTTCAAGATGATTCGCGTGCTAACATACTAATAATTGACTTTAATTTCCGCATTTTATTATACTGTTCTTTATATTTCTTGTTTTATGCTTGATTTTATCATTCGTATTATTTATGTTTATGTTATTTTCTCTTTGTCCATTTGGACGTATTATTTATGTTTCTATTATTTTCTCTTTGTCCATTTGGACGTATTATTTATGTTTCTGTTATTTTCTTTTTGTCCATTTGGACGTATTATTTATGTTTCTGTTATTTTCTTTTTGTCCATTTGGACGTATTATTTATGTTTCTGTTATTTTCTCTTTGTCCATTTGGACGTATTATTTATGTTTATGTCATTTTTTCTTTGTCCATTTGGACATATTATTTATGTTTCCGCTATTTTTTCTTTGTCCATTTGGACATATTATTTATGTTTCCGCTATTTTTCTTTGTCCATTTGGACATATTATTTATGTTTCCTCTATTTTCTCTTTGTCCATTTGGACATATTATTTATGCTTCCGCTATTTTTTCTTTGTCCATTTGGACGCATTGTTTATGTTTCCGTCATCTTTCTTTTGTCCACATGGACCATATTTTTACCTTTGAGCTAAAACATTAATAATCAAGATAAAACTTTAAAAAAAAAAGCACTTTGCACACTTGCACCTCTATGGTTTTCCCTCCTATTACTTTTTTTTAATCATACCATCATTTAAGAAAAGTATTAAATGCATGGGAAAGATCTTATAAATTGAGAGTAGGTAACTCCTAATTGCTTGCTCAAACACCTTTCATTTACAAACAACGTGTTTTCAAAACTTCTCATCTATTTCCAAAAACTTTCATCTAGTATTTGAAGGGCATTATTCCCGGTGAAACTCTTCAGAGACCTATGTGACCTATTGTCCATATTCACTTCTTCTATTTGCAAATCAATAAAGCATTTAAACAAAATTGAGCTAAGCAATTAAGAGCTCATGGGTAACCATGGATACAAAGGGTGCTTAAAACCTTCCCTTTGTATAACCAACCCCCCGAACCCAAAATCTGTCAAAAGGCCTTTCTTGTTCTTTTATGTCTTTCCTATGTGGATAAAATAAAAGTCGGTGGCGACTCTTGCAAAAAAAAAATCAAAAACAAAAAAGAGCAAGGAGTCAGTTCGCCTCAAAAAACCGAGTAATAGAACTGGCGACCTTGCTGGGGACTTGAAAAATCTTTTTTAAAAGAGGGGTTACCTTAGAGTTTTATATCACTTTAATCTTTGCTTATACTTGTTTATTTTGTTATTTTTTTGCTATTCTGGATATATGTGTGGTTCTGTCACTTGAGAAACATTATGGACAAATCCTAACCCGGATAAGAATTAGGTGGGGGTATAGTCATGTATGGCATACAAGGAGTTCAGTCCTTAACAAGCTGTCATGAGAATCCTTCCGCTCAGTGGAGGTTCCTTGCTGGTAGTATATGTTTAGCAAGTTCAGTTGCGAAAACATTATTGTTTTCATTGAGCTGTAGAAGCTGAGTTAACCGTAGAACCCATTATCCCATCCTGGACTTATTAGGTTGTGATGCAGAAACTATTCAGGTGTAGACTTGGATTAGTTGTCATGCGGAGAATCACACGCAAACGAGTTTTTCTTGAGAATATTATTGGCTCACAAGTTCAGTTGTGTAAGCCGGTAATATCCGAAAGAAGAATGTGGACTCTGACGTATCAGTAGAACATGTTGTGAAGGTGATTAACCCCTAGTACTATCCCATGTGTGGTTCTTTGACCTCATGCTCGTGACGTTGAACTTTTGAACCTATCTTATGTGCACCATGTTTGTGTTACCATGTCTGTATATGTGGCATTCATGCATCATGCATACATACATCCATTTGCATACATACATCCAGGTTACCCATGAAACTTATCCTTGTCTGTCTCCATCCTCAGAGTTGTTTGTCTATCGTCAAGCTTATTCCTCCACACAAGTACGAAACTAGAGCCAACATCAGATTAAGAATGGAGTATCAAGAGCAACATAACGTAGAGGTCAGAATGGAAATAGAGGATTTAAAGTCAAGTATGACCAAGCTCACTGAAATGCTGCAAGTTTTGATTGCTAGAGGGGAACCGCCTCAGAAGACTGTCATTGTTGAAGTCCCAAGTGCTGATGTTGACCCTCAACCCACTCAACAACCACCTTCTACATGGCCTGAGTTTGGTATGCTACCTGATTTTACACCTTCCTATGAGAAGACTCCTGGTATTGGTCAATCATCACGACCTGTGATTGGTCAAACTTCAAACCCAGTTATTGGTGCTCCTGTCATGACTGAATCTCAGCCTATTGTGCATACTGTTGCTCAACATGCTTATGAGAATCCTTTATTTGAATACCAAGCTGCCAATTCCCAGAATGGAAGTCAAGGGGATGCTGGAGATATTGAAGATGTCAAAGAACAGTATCAGACTTTGGAAAAGCGTTTGAGAGCCATGGAAGGCAATAATTACTTTGGGGTTGCTGCTAAGAATATGTGTTTGGTTTCTGATGTCGTCATGCCTGCAAAATTCAAGACTCCTGAATTTGAGAAATACAAAGGAAACACTTGTCCAAAAATCCATTTGATCATGTACTATCGCAAAATGGCTGCCTATACTCAAAATGACAAACTGCTCATCTATTGTTTTCAAGATAGTTTGAGCGGAGTTTCGCTGAAATGGTATATGGGACTCGAGAGGAGTCGTATTCATTGTTTTCAAGACCTAATTGATGCTTTCATGAAGCAATATAAGTATAATTTGGACATGGCACCTGATCGCCGACAACTACAAAGCATGTCCCAGAAAGAGAAAGAGTCTTTCAAGGAATATGCTCAATGCTGGAGAGAGCTTACTTCTCAAGTAGAGCCACCTTTAGTTGAAAAGGAACTAACAGGCATGTTTATGGATACTCTCTCACCTTTCTTCTGGGAGAAGATGATCGGCAGTGTATCTTCCAACTTCACAGACTTGGTAACCATTGGTCAGAGACTTGAAGAAGGAATCAAGAATGGGAAAGTTACTCATGTTGTTGAATCCTCTAGTGGGGCGAGGAAGCCTTATGGAAACTTCCAGAAGAAAAATGAGACGAATGCTGTGTCGGAAGACAGAAGATCTCGTCATAGACCTCATGATGGTGATCAACCTTATGTGGCTGCTGTTGCTCCTGTGCGAGTTCAAGCTCCTCGACCTGAGGTTGCTAACCAAAATCAGATTCGTAATAGGGTTGACTTTGACCCCATCCCTATGACTTATACTGAATTGTATCCTGCATTGGTTCGTAAAGGGTTGATCACAACAAGATTTATGCCTCCTCCTCGGAATCCTCTTCCAGAAGGTTTTAGGTCTGATCTTCATTGTCCTTTCCATCAAGGGGCAGCGGGCCATGATTTAGAAAGATGTTTCCCTTTGAAGGCCAGAGTTCAAGAGTTGATTAGATCAAAGATGTTATCTTTTAAGAATGTTGGTCCCAATGTTGTCACTAATCCTTTGCCGAATGAGAATGGCTGAAAACGGGTCAGAGACAATTATCTCCCTAAAGCCAGTGTATCAAGACAGGACAACTCATCCTCGTCACTGATTAGTCACTAGGCCGTGTTTCCCTACTGTTTGCATTTCCTCAGTTGTATTGTTTGCTTTTAAACTTTGTTTATTCCTGAATGTTAGTTTTAATGAAATGAGCATCGTATGTTTGGATTCATTTTCATCTACTATGTCTATGTTTATGCTTCTTTTACAAAACTTTTTTTTTCTATTTTGCTTTCTCTATCAAACTTGTGTTTTATGCAAAGATTGGAGGGAGGATGATGAAAACGAAATATCCAAGTCGCATTAGTATGCTTTCAAATAAAACTTTGCTGACGATGTACAGGCATTGTTTCAATTCCCAAACACTAGAGAAATAAGGAAGTTAATCCCTCGTCAATCCCTTTGAGCCTGGAAGTTGGTGTTTCTTTCTGTACGAAATAACCCACATTTTAACCCGGGGCAGGGTAGTTCCCAGTTAATTTGGTTGTGCATTATATTTTAAGAGAATCATTCAATACACCTTTCAACAAGTGTTTTAATCACAAGCTTTCCTCCGCATACATCAAAGAAATGTTGGAGACACCAAGCAAAAGTCAATGATGGTTCATTATAATCATTAAGCAACGTAGTCACTATCTTAGAAAGAAAAAGTATCAAAAAATAAAATCAAAGAAAGGCCTGCTAAGTCAAAATCAAAAAAATGACTTAGGCAAAAATTAAGGCATCCCGCTGACTGTAAGTTCAAAATAAACAGTTCAGACAAAAGTTAGGGATATCAAAAAGAAGGAAAAAAGGAGAGATAAGTCAATAAATTCTTGAACCACAAAATGTTGTGACTATCAAAAGGAAGAAGTGACTGCCATCTCTAAGTTTTCTTGGCTTGTGAACTTTCATCATTACAACAGGTAAAATTCCAGAAGTCTCTTGGAACCTGAATGCATATTCTGAATTAACTGAGTTTAGGACTGAAGATCATCACGAAGACGGGGTGGATTACAAAAATTTTGAGCCTTATATCTTTTGTTTTTTAAATCGTGAACCTGACCTTGTTACAACCTTCAAAAGCCCTAATTGAAGCAAGGTTTATTTTGAAAGCATACTACAACAAGGTTGCGTAAGCTGACTCCCAAAAGATTTACCAATCATTTATGTTGATACCATATCTTTGCTTTATCTTTCACGTTGATTGTCTTAACCTTTATGTTTTGACCAGTGATTCCATTTGCTTTACACATATATAACATCATTCTAAAAGTGACTTTGATTTCAAAAATATGTTTTGAGCATTGCATTAAAATTATCATTCTTGAATGAACATTTTATTTGCAAGTAAGCACTCATCTTCTAGGAAGTTCAAACAGTCGAGAAACTTGGTCAGTGATCCTATCAGGGGCACGTTACTTCAAGATCCTATTGTTCATATGTTTAATCAAGATTTGTTGATCAAAATATCCTCTTCAAGATGTATACTATGGCAAGTCTTCCCAACATTCATTTCAAGAGTTGAATTCGTGATCAGTTCATCCCCAACATATATCAACTGAAGCCATGATCAGTTAACTTGCAACAATTATTCAATCAGGGGCAATCTTCTTCAGCAATCCCCAAGCATAGTTTATCAGTCCTTCTCAAAGGATCATTTGTTTAATACAGTTATCAGTGTGACAAGAAGTTTGTTCAAGCATCTTCCGAAGCAGAGTTGGTAGAATTTCCGTGTTGAGGAATCAAAGCTCCAATCTTGCCTCACAAAAGAGTCAATCCCAGTTTTCATAAATAACTACATTGCATTGAGCATTCATCATGCATAGAAAAATTTAACATCATGCATAGAAACAAATTCATGCTCATTTATATTTTTCCAAGTCTTGTTGTTATCAACATCTTACCTTGAGATAAAAGTCCAACTTACTTGGCATTGCCCTTTAATATTATTCAATGACGCTTTACTCTTGATTGATCTTTATTTATATTCCATCATGTTTTACCCTTGATGTTGTTCAATCATGTTTTACTCTTGATGACCTTTGATATTGTCCAATCATGTTTTACTCTTGATTGTCTTTGATGATGTTCAATCATGTTTTAGTCTTGATTGCCTATGATGTTATCCAATCATGGTTTACTCTTGATTGCTTTTGATACTATTCAATCATGTTTTAGTCTTGATTGCCTATGATGTTATCCAATCATGGTTTACTCTTGATTGCTTTTGATACTATTCAATCATGTTTTAGTCTTGATTGCCTATGATGATGTTCAATCATGGTTTTACTCTTGAATGCCTCTGTCAATTTATATTCCTTTCCAAATTCATTCATGTTTTACTCTTGAATTATTTCTGATGGGGGTTCCAGAGATTTTTCTTTCTGAACATCTCTGTTGATTTCCTGTCCAAAATTCCTTTCACGTTTTACTCTTGAAAGCTTCTGTTGACTGTTTCTTTCTTTTGTGAAGTCCGATTCTATTCCTGGAAGACGCATACCTTTTCCTCAACGGAGTCTGTTTACTTCTCCCCTGTGGTGTCTTGTTTCCATCTCGTGGAAATCATATGCATTCATAATCATAAGCATTACATTGCATCTCAGGTTCAAAATTGTGTTTTTATATATATATTTAAGTCTTTTCAATCACGTCAAAACGAAGATTTCCAATCTTCACATCTCCGGATAGAAGAAACTTAAATAGGGGCATCTGTTGCACCCCAATTTTTGACCTCTGAGATCTCATCATTTTCTAAGTGTTATGATCATTATTGTTATACCTCAAAATTTGCCCGCGTCTTTTTTTTCAAAGAGAAGTCAACAGACTTCTGTCTAAAAATTTGGATTTTTATACAATCTTGGATTTTTATTTCATAAATATCCTGATTTTATGAATACTCAATTTTTAGAATTTTTTATACAGTATTTTGGTTCGCTGTTAAATTTATTCTTACATAAACGCCAAATACTGTTTATCACTTCATACACTGTTTATTTGAGATTTATTTTCAGATAAATAATGCTGACGCAGTTGGTACAGAATTAAAATTTGCAGGCGCGGAGTCCGGGTTTCAGATTATACTGCCAGTTACCAGTCAAACCCGCTATCAGCGCAATTCTCCGTGTTTGTACCATCAGTCAAATCAATCTTTCGCACTTCAAATTTCCAAGATTTTTGTTCTAGAAGTCTTCTGATAATCACGTGATCAGCAGAGACTCAACACTGCACAAAAATCAGGTACGCCTAACTGTCTCCTACACAAACAGTCCCTAACTAGGGTTTTTGTTTTTTTCAGGAGAATGAGCTTTTGAGACCTCAAATGGATTTCATGGATCTCCATATGTCTCAAAGTACCACCAGACAAATTTTCAAACTTCGATTCGCTCGGACGCACAGTCAACAGCTCAAACAGTCAACAGACGACCAGTTTGACCAAAAAGTCAACAGACAGTCAAAAATGCAATTTTTTGTCAACATCCATATTTTGTCAAAAGATTCATCATGTGATCAATGGTTGATCATAATTCATCAAGAAAAGTTCAGAAATCAACAAAACTCCAAGTTTCAAAATTAGAGTTTTTTTACCTAAAAGTCAACTGAACTTTGACCGACCATAACTCTCTCATAATTTATCAGAAAAATTCCAGCCAAAGCTCATTCTCAAGTAAATTTAATTCTCTACAACTTTGATGTTGGGACCAAGGTCAAGAAATGCTTTTGTATAAGAGATATAAGCCAAAACATTACAGGTCATTTTGAAAGTCAACAAAAAGCTGTTTTTTGTCAAAACCCATATCATTAAGATAACTTCTCCAAATGCAAAAAAGCTTCCAAAGTGGCTTGTAAAAGACATCTTGGGCTTTTCAAAAAGTACAAGAACACTTTCATAGGATCAAAATTGAGGGAGATATGCCTTGATGAAGTTCACCTTTTTTGGAAAAATGCATGAAACAAGTAATGACCAAAACTTGATTTTTTTTCAAAAAGGCCAATTCTTTTGTGATTCAATCTAGATTATAATATGGCTAAGGGAATTCAAAATATATCCATGATTCATGACATTTTTATTTCATTCTTTATTGAATTTTATTTATTTAAAATTCAATTAAAGTGAGATAATTCAAAGATAATTCAAGGATAATGCAAGGAAGCTTCATGTGATGCAAGCAATGACCATTCAAGATGCTTAAAGATAATATTGCAAGATTGGAGAGAATAATACTTGAGTGATTAAACCATGGTTAAGTTTTTGACCTAGCATAAAAGAATATTCCATTCTTTTTCCACAAAATCAATCATGACAATTTCCACTTGCAAGGCTTCCATATTAAATCATTTGCCTATAAGTAGAGCTTCATTTTCTTCATTCAAAAGAGGAGCAAAAAAAAGAGGAGCCAAAGGGAAAGAACAACAACAAACACCAAAGCCATAGTTTAAGCATTTTATATTTTTCAAAAGTTTCAAGAAACTTGTAAAAAATCAAGGCTCATTCAAATAGCCACCTTCAATCAATTTCAATTACTTTATTCCACTCTTGGGACATCATAGAGTAAGTACAATGTAGTTTTTAACATGTAGTAGTGTTAGGAGCTCATGAATTGAAAACTCCATATTTATGCATATTTTCAATTTCTCAAAAAAAAAAAGTTTTAATTTTAGTTTTAAGTTGACAAAATGTTTATTTAATTTTGAACATAAAAATATTTTATTTATTTTCATAATTAATTTATTTTGATTAATTAATTAGTAATTATGTAAATATTGCTTTTTAATTATTTTCAACCAATCAAAAAACTCCAAAAATATTTTCCTTTTAGATTTAGGTTTATATTTTTATAATCTAATATTTGACATAAAAATATTTTATTTTTATTCATAATTAATTTATTTTGCTTAATTAATTAGTAATTACGTATATATTTGCTTTTTTTTAATTATTTCTAACCTATCAAAAAATTCGAAAAAAAATATTTTATTTTGTTAAATTAGGTTTATATATTATATACTAATTTTAAACATAACTAGATTTATTTTTCTTGTTAAGTTTAATTATTTGTATAATTATTTGTTTAATTAGCTTTTAATTAACTTAAAAACATAAAAAAAAACAAAAAAAATGAATTAGGTTTAATTTGTTTTAGATTTAAGATTTTGTCATTTTATTTTCTCTTAACCTAATTATACTTTCAAAATATCTCTCTTATTATTGTGTAAATTTTTCCCAATTTCAGGTTTATTTTTGTATATTATTTGATATTATTTCTTATCTTTTTCTTTGTCCCGAATTGGAATAAAAGATCAAATATGGCAGAGATTGTATGCAGTTGATTTAAGACTTTTAGAAATTTATCGTGTAGTCGCTATGATTCTATCAAGTTTCTGATAAATTTTCATTAACTTTAAATCCGAGATCATCATTCACTCACCATCGATCTTCACCAACATCGTGGATATACTTGACTAGCTTCAAGATGATTCGCGTGCTAACATACTAACAATTGACTTTAATTTCCGCATTTTATTATATTGTTCTTTATATTTCTTGTTTTATGCTTTATTTTATCATTCGTATTATTTATGTTTATGTTATTTTCTCTTTGTCCATTTGGACGTATTATTTATGTTTCTGTTATTTTCTCTTTGTCTATTTGGACTTATTATTTATGTTTCTGTTATTTTCTTTTTGTCCATTTGGATGTATTATTTATGTTTCTGTTATTTTCTTTTTGTCCATTTGGACGTATTATTTATGTTTCTGTTATTTTCTCTTTGTCCATTTGGACGTATTATTTATGTTTATGTCATTTTCTCTTTGTCCATTTGGACATATTATTTATGTTTCCGCTATTTTTTCTTTGTCCATTTGGACATATTATTTATGTTTCCGCTATTTTTCTTTGTCCATTTGGACATATTATTTATGTTTCCGCTATTTTCTCTTTGTCCATTTGGACATATTATTTATGCTTCCGCTATTTTTTCTTTGTCCATTTGGACGCATTGTTTATGTTTCCGTCATCTTCCTTTTGTCCACTTGGACCATATTTTTACCTTTGAGCTAAAACATTAATAATCAAGATAAAACTTTAAAAAAAAAAAGCACTTTGCACACTTGCACCTCTATGGTTTTCCCTCTTATTACTTTTTTTTAATCATACCATCATTTAAGAAAAGTATTAAATGCATGGAAAAGATCTTATAAATTGAGAGTAGGTAACTCCTAATTGCTTGCTCAAACACCTTTCATTTACAAACAATGTGTTTTCAAAACTTCTCATCTATTTCCAAAAACTTTCATCTGGTATTTGAAGGGCATTATTCCCGGTGAAACTCTTCAGAGACCTATGTGACCTATTGTCCATCTTCACTTCTTCTATTTGCAAATCAATAAAGCATTTAAACAAAAGTGAGCTAAGCAATTAAGAGCCCATGGATAACCATGGATACAAAGGGTGCTTAAAACCTTCCCTTTGTATAACCAACCCCCCGAACCCAAAATCTGTCAAAAGGCCTTTCCTGTTCTTTTATGCCTTTCCTATTTGGATAAAATAAAAGTCGGTGGCGACTCTTGCAAAAAAAAAATCAAAAACAAAAAAGAGCAAGGAGTCAGTTCGCCTCAAAAAACCGAGTAACAGTAGCTTTGCAGGGAAAGAAATTGCTGATGAGTTTAAAGATTTTTGTTCCTCTCCTTTTACAGAGAATGAAGTTAAAGAGGCTATCTTCCAGATGCACCCCACAAAAGCCCCTGGTCCCGACGGTTTGCCTGCTTTACTTTTTCAGAAATATTGGAATACGGTAGGAAACGATGTAGTAAACATAGTGATGGATGTTCTCAATAATCAGCGGGATCCCTATGAATTAGATTCCACCTTTATAGCCCTAATCCCGAAGATTAAAAACCCTCGTTCCCCATAGGAATTCCGGCCCATTAGCCTATGCAATATAGTAAGGAAAGCGGTCACAAAATCTATTGCTAATAGGTTGAAAAGTATTCTGCCATCCATTATTAGTGAAGAGCAGAGCGCATTTGTTAGAGGAAGATTGATAACGGATAATGCACTGATCGCAATGGAGTGTTTCCACTAGATGAAGAACAAAAGGTTAGGGAAGAAAGGCACGATGGCTTTAAAGCTCGACATGTCAAAGGCCTACGATCGGATTGAGTGGGACTTTGTAGTGGGCGCGATGGAAGCTTTTGGATTTCCTTCTAGTTTTGTTATGCTAATAAGGAGGTGCATATCCACTGTTTCTTACCAGATCCTGCTCAACGCCCAGCCAAGCAGAAGATTTTTACCGGAACGGGGGCTCCGTCAAGGAGACCCTCTTTTCCCTTACCTTTTTATTATTTGTGCAGATATTCTTTCAGGTTTGATAAAGCATGCTACCCTTTTGAAGAACTTACATTGAATGCAAGTGGCAAGGAAGGCTCCTATTATTTCTCACCTATTTTTTGCAAATAATAGTTTGATTTTTGCGCGAGCAAACGAGACTAAAGCTGATTCAATTCTGAATATCCTAGAGAAATATCAAAGGGCTTCAGGGAAAATGGTGAACTTTGACAAATCAAAAGTATCTTTCAGCAAAAAAACTCTCTTGTCATTTGAAGGAGACTATTCGCAGCCGGCTGGGATTTAAAGCTATGGCCTGTCACACAAAATACCTAGGGCTCCCTATTGTGTTTGGTAGATCAAAAAAAGAAGTTTTTGATTATAGATAGGGTTTGTAAGAAAGTTAAAGGGTAGAAGGAAAGCTTCCTATCTAGAGCAGGTAAGGAGGTTCTTATCAAAGCGGTGTTTGTAATGAGATTGAGGTGTTGTTATCCAAATTCTGGTGGGGTGCTAAAAATGGGGAACGAAAGATACACTGGATGAGTTGGGAGAGGATGTTAAGATCCAAAGGTTGAGGAGGCGTGAGGTTTAGAGGAATAAAAGATTTTAATAGTAGCTTGCTCGGGAAGCAATTCTGGAGGTTGATGAAAAGGGATGATTCTTTGTTCGAAGGATTTTTTAAGGGCAGGTATTATCCAAGATGTAACATATTCGAAGCTGGGGTGGGCTACAAACCAAGCTATGTGTGGCACAGCAGACTCAGTGCCAAGGAATTGGTTTCTAAAGGAACTATATGGAGGATAGGGAACGGGGTGAGAGCTCGAATAACAGAAGATAACTGGATTCCATCGATTCAGGGGTTCAAACCTGCTACTGTCAGCGGCTCCTTGAATCCGAATGAAAGAGTCTCCATGCTTATAGATAGAGAGTGTGGTGGATGGAATGAAGAAGCTCTCATAAATACTTTTGCGCCGTCTGAAGTGGTCCATATCACAAGCATGTCGTTATCAAGGCGTTTTCCTGAGGACAGACTCATTTGGCATTTCGAGAAAGATGGGAAATACTCTGTGTGGTCTGCCTACCATTTGTCTCGCAGAATTTCTCAAGCTCACAAGGCAGGACCCTCAAACCTTTCGGAAGGAAATTTGTGGAAGCATCTATGGAAGGCCCCTATGCAAGAGAGAACCAAGAATTTCATATGGAGGCTGCTTAATAATATTCTGCCAACTAACTGCAATTTGGCGAAAAAAGGTATCAATCTCGACGTTTCTTGCCCATTTTGTCATCTGTTCCCTGAATCCATCAATCATGTATTTCTGCATTGTGATTTCTAAAAGAGAGACTTCTTCTCTCCCCCTTAGTGTTCGTATGCCCAATGATGGTGGTGTGTTTAATTGGCTGGCGACTGTTTTAAAGAGGAAAGATTGGAATTTGGTCCAAGTGATTTGCACCGGTATGTGGAGGCTTTGGAATGCTCGGAACGCGATAGTTTTTAAAAGGGAGTCCCCCAACCCGCAAGCTATAGCCCAGAGTATTAGTGATAGTATTATGGAACTCAACCTTTCAGGGGGGGTTTGCTAAGCAATGGGTCCAAGTCAACCATATAAATGCTAAACTTACTGGGCACTGGACTGTTCAAACCGACGCGGGGCGTTTTGAGGATGGTACTGTCTCTTTGGGCTGTGTGATTAAAGATCTGAAAGGGATGATTTCCTTGGCAGCATGCAAGAAACTTTTCAGCAGCGAAGACATTGCATCTGCACAATTAAAAGGCATTCAATGGGGTATGGAGCTAGCAAGAGAGCAACAACTTGAAGAGGTTATTTTCTTGTCGAATGCGATGTACATTGTTGATTGTGTGAACGGTTCTGATGTCAATGCAGCATTAGATTCTATCATTAAAGAGTGTAGTAATTTTCTTGGTAGTTTTAGAGATGGTTCCCTTTTGTTTCATAGTAAGAATTTTAATAGTGATGTTCACCATATGGTGAAGGTTGAGAAAGTTGTTAGTTCTAGAACCTGGGTTGGAATTATTTCCAATTGTGTAGACATTGATGTATGTTTGGCCTCTCTCCCATCAAAAAAAAAGAAGATGTATGTTTGGCCTCTCTGACTCTTCATTAATTTATATGATTTTTTATTTAAAAAAAAAAACTCTGGAGGGTCTATAACATGTTCGATACATTCGATTGAATTCACTGTAATAGTCTATTTTCTGGGGACATTTGGAAAATTGTCAATGGTTCTATAACTGTTTCTAGACGTGCAAACTGTCCCACGTCCTTTACGTGGCACATCTAAAAATTAAATGTAGTTGAGCTGACTAAAAAAGTTGAATTACTTCATAAGGAATTGATTCACATGAATAAGAAATACATGATTTAGTTAAACAGGCAGGATGTGTTTTCAGACATGAGAAATCCAAACTTGAAGATATAAAATAATAGTTTTGCTGAGAAAAAAAAATTCTTTTAGGTCATTCACTTAAACCTAAAAATAATTTATTTGGTGCATTATCTATAGAATTCTATGAAGAAAATATCAAATGAGCACAGTGCAAAAAAAAAAAAATTATGTTTAATGATGATCATAATAAAGATATTAAATATTAAAAAGATCTTAGTTGACAATAAATGTTGATATAATTATTAAGCACTTTTCAGATATTTTTTCCGAGAACAAGTGTAGTGAGAAGAAGCATCTTGGCTTCATCCCTTATAAATTATATGTTGTGAGTTGCACTACTTTGAACACGTTTTTTTAATTAAGTTTTATTATTAAATTATTATTAAAAGGAGTAGTATTGAGAATATATAGTCAAAATATGTCACGTAATAAAGAAACATACTTCTCTATACAAGCATCATAAATTATATAGTCCAATTCACATTGCTAAATACAAATCAATCCACTATATAAATAGATTATCTCTCCAAGTATTTGTTTTATTTATAAGGTGGGAAACGGGAATTTATAAAAAATTAAAATGTTTCTCTCAAATCACAAAATTGATCTCCTAACGAATAATAAAATGGCACCAATAGAAGAAATCAACTCCAACTAATGCCTAGATGTAAACCCAAGCACAGCCTGATGAATAAGTAATACTCCCTCCGTTCCTTTTTATCTGTCGTTTTAAAAGAATTTTTTTTTCCTATTTAATTGTCGTTTTATAATTAAATGTTATAATTTGTCAATTATACCCTTATTTTCTCAATAACTCCACCTCAAATTTTTCAATTAGTTATTGAAAAAAAGAGTGTATGAATGAATTTATTTGGAAAGAGAAAAATAAATAAGGGTATGATAGAAAAAGTAACTCTAACAATCCACTATCTTGGTTGAAGAGCTTTTTACTAAAATGACACTTAAAAAGAAACGGAGGAACAAGTAACATATTACTTATAATAATACCATTTACATGTGTCGCTGACTCTTATGTTCAATGACAGAGTTGTCTTTACTGAATTTTCAAAGTTTTACCTAATCTCAACTCAGCATATTAAAAATAATCTATTAAATTGACTTATTTTTATTGATAAAATAATAACTAAGATGTTATAAACGTTGTGGAATCATTTTGGCTCAATTATCTTTTGGTGCATTTTTTTAAATGATTTATTTTGTTTCAGATTATGCGCGATTTCCTAAGAATTAATCATATTTGAATTGTATTTCTTTTTGTTGTCGATTCTACGTTATTTGCTTTGGATTTGTTTGGAAACTCTAATAAGTCTTCTAACCAAATTGACTATTATATAAAATGATTGTTTTCCTAATGGTGAGAAATATAAAATAAGGACCAAAAGTTAAAAAATTTAATTATAATTGGGAAAATTTTTTAATAAAATTTTTTAGAAAGATAAAAAGTAAAAATACTTAGAGAGACTTTAAACATAATTAATACCATAAAATATACACAATCTTAGTTATTGAATATTGATGTTAGCTTGATTAAGAAATAAGATGTTTCTTATATTTGTGTAAAACTTTGTGATATGTTTATAAAATTTGTCATCTTATTATTTGATTTTACCTGATTAGATGAATCTTCAAGGCCTGCAAGGGTCTGGATCTTCAGTGAACTGGGGGGTATACCTGCAAGGTACTCCGATACTAAAGTAAGAAGACGAACAACAGAGCGCAAGTACAAGGTAAAGGATAGAAGAAGTGAATACCTGACCCTCTAGTGAAAGAGGGTATTTATAGTCCCCGACACTGGGCCAAGATCTCGCTACTGGACTGATGCCCATGCCCAGTTAGGAGACTTCCAGGATTCCAGGCGGAAATATCGGAGACCGGTACATGATCTTCGTCTTGGTTAACCACTCCGAAGTTTAAGGGAGACGCGGTCTTTCAGGGACTACGTAGACTCCGTATTATTCGGGGGTTTGGAAGAGAGCCCTCGGCGGAAGGGACGCTCGTGGGGAGCGTGCCTGATAAGCTTGAGTCTGGACGAGGAGGGAAGTCCTCGTCAGACGGGACGCTCGCGAGGAGCATCATATGCCGAGCACGCACTACAGTGCTCCAACGCCATTGGGTCTCCAAGGAGCCGAGCATGTGTTGTTCCTCATGGGCTGAGATGATTTGAGCATCCAAGTCCAATTAGGTCGAAAGTAGACTGGGCTGAATCTTGGCCCAATCCAGAACATTATTGATGCTATATTTAATTATTTATTAATTAATTGAGATCATGTTGTCTCACATGTTATTTATTACTCCTCTGTTTAACTATTCATCTATTTAACGATCATCATTTAATAAAGACTTCGGTTTACCCCTTAAAGAGTAAAGATATTATTTTGAGTGTGTTCAAAAAATTCAAGAGTTCGATTGACCGTGAAGATTGATACTAGTGATATAGTTGATGAAATTGTTAAATTCATAATAGTAGTAATAGAAATGACCTTCATCAATTTTTTCATGTATTTTTGTGAAGAAAGATTTGTAATTCCTAAGTATAGCATATGTCAGAATATTTTATATTTAAATATCATTTAATTATTATATTTTAATAATTATAATCTAAATATGTATTTATATTAAGGGTTAAATATTTTATTGGTTTTTATAAATAATGTTATTTTCAATTTTAGTTCCTCTAAAAATTTTCTTCAAAGAATTGTCTAATTAAAATTTTCCTTCACAAGGTGTAGTTGAAATGGTGAAAATTTTAGATGGTTAACAACCCCCACCTAAGAATCAATGAAAGGGAGGCTAAACTCTATCCTTAAGAACAGAAACTCATGTAATGACAAAACAAATCTGACATATCGATTGTACTATCCTTTGTAGCCTTTAGGGGGAACACCCCTCAATCTAAAGAAAGACCTACATCAATTTAGGAACTCTCCTAATTTTTCTCATCAAGAAAAATGGAAGACGTCCCCCATGTTCCTTAATCTACCCAAAGGAATTGGTCTACATCCTATAGAATCTTTCCATTTTGCTGACCCATCCATACCACTTTAACACCACTCTCAACTGGTAAAATATAACGACCATGAGTAAGGGCACGCGACTACGATTTTATCAACCACCTGAATTTCGTATCAGTTTGGTCACCTCCAAAAGTCCACTTATATGCCATAATATAGGATTGTTGAGCCTTCAACTGATTCCTGATCTCATCCATATATTATGCATTTGGCATGTCAAAGGTTGGGAAACTTAACACTCGGGTGGCCTTTGTGATTTCTATTCTGGTGGAGGCATCGTCCCCTCTACATCATTGTCACTGTCTGAGTTCCTAACCTCTAAGACCTCTCACTCCGAGTATTTCAATTTTTGGGTTCCTATTTCAAATAAACCCACTAATTTCTACAAAATTTACTATAAGAGTTTTGTATCCCCACACTAGATGCATAAGCCTACGTGGAAGTTCTCCCAAAAGTAAAGATTCAGTGACAAGACAAATAGTTAATGTGTGTGTTACCAAGGATACCAACTCCCACTTAACTTATCACTGGTCTATCCCCTTGCATAGAGAACTCTTCCAACAATCATGACACTTAAGAACAATACTCCCTTGAGGTCAGTCTCGACAATCCCATAACAATAATCCTAGCTTCGTGACCGATAGCAAAAACCTTGGGGCAACAGTTCTAGATCGGCCAAACAACACAATAAGATCGGCCCAATTCAAAGCTCCACCCATTTAAGCCAACAAACATGTGTACTCTCGATAGGGAATACCATAAAGAAGCGAGATTGATCTCATCTCAACAATTGAAATCTATCCAACGGTCTCCACACAGGGCTTCACGTTTATCGCAAGAAGTTCTATTTGGTACTGTTATAGACGTGTGAATATGTTTCACTCCAAGGTACAACTTACCAGACACTTGTAAGTTCCTTCTCTTTGACTTCACTAACTTGAACATTAGAGTGTTAAGCTCGTTGGTACCTCCACCGTCCAGTTGAAGATCTTTTACGATGAATTTCATTGACTTATTATTGATTGTATGTTCTAATCTAAAAAAATCTCTTTATTTTATTATATTATGATTGTGATTATTTTGATACAAAGTTTGATGATATTATTTCCTTGGCTCTATATTATTATTGACATTTTTCGTTCAATGTCTTCTAATACATGAATACAAATTTTTTATGATATTGTATTATTATATTTAAATATAAGAATTCACATTGAAGTATTCATATTTGGTATATAAGAAATCACATTGAGGGGTTTATATTTATATTTACTATCATTATTGAGACATAAGTAATGTTTTGTTCAATATCTTTTGAGATTTGATTACAAATTTTTTATAATATTATATTATTATTATTATATTTAAATATAAGGATTCACATTGAGTGTTCATATTTATATATAAGAAAACACATGGTGTGTTTATATGTATATTTGTTTACAATATGACTGAAAAGAAACATATATTGTTGTGACTATCTACCAACCAGATGTCTTTTTGTCGCCGGAGATATTTTTGGGATATTTAAAAGTAGAACGTTAGCTGTGACATTCATTAAAGTTTAGAAATGGCATATCATATAATACTGATTTACCAGTCCAATAATAGGACAATGACTCATATTGGTCATATTTTAATAGATTAACAAATAAAATAATCGTGCTTACGCTGGAGTGCGAGCGATACACCATTAGAATAAAGTATTTATTAAATATATAACCAATAAACTATTAAAATGTAATTAAAATATAAATATTTAATTAGAAATAACCAAAAATCAGTGAAATTGTATGAATATTTTATATATTACAACTTAATAATAACAAAATAAAATCATTTTCAAATATTTATTAAAAACAATTTTATTAAATTTATAAGTGACACATTTAAATATGTTTTGTATTTATATATTATAACACATATGTTATGTAATTATTATTTGAATTTTATTAATAAATAAATATATTAATAGCAAAAATTTTAGTATAAACACATTTAATTAATTAAAAACTAGAGAAAATGGGTGATGCACTGACATTGTAAAAAAGTTTTACACTGTCAACCAATCACGACCATGTATCTTACCAAGTCATACTGTTATTTTTAAATTACTGAGATGACATGGCAAAATGATATATTTTCATTGGATGACAGTGTAAAACTTGTTTACAATGTCAGTGCATCACAATTAAACTCTAAAAACTAATATATTTTTTCGTATATTCGTGTATTTTACTATGCTTGTATTAATTACACAGGCACCACGGTAAAACTAAAAAGAAATTACAGTCACATACTAATGGACATGATGGTTTCAAATAATTTAGAAGTTTTATTCTAATTTTAAATCTGACCTTTAATCAAAATTGGATTAAATATGTTTTTGGTTCTTATAAATATCTCAATTTTAATTTTTAGTTCTTATAAAAAATAAATTGACTTTTAGTCTCTATAAAATTATTTTTGTACTCACTTTTGGTTTCTCTACAGGACTAAAACTGGGTACAAAGGTAACTTTATAGGAACTAAAAGTCAATATTTTTTTATAGACTAAAAGTCATTTTGGATAATTTTATAAAGACTAAAAATATATTTAACCCATTAAAATTTGGATACCTTAATCTAAAAATAGTATGCTACTCTACTATTGTCATATGTTTCATATGGTAGTCTAACTCATCAATATGAATAGTTAAGAGAAAATCCTAAACATGTGTAATTTGTAAACACCCAAAATGCACTTTCTTAAGATCATAGCAAATTTTATTTCCATATCCTAAAGCATTTATTAAAAAGAAAACTTACAAAAACATTCAATTTTAGAGAGACAGTGTTTTGCTAATAAAACTGCTAAGATTAAAATCTAAAATTATATCATTAAGATCATCGGCTCATCTAGTGGCGGAGCCAGAGTAAAAACTTTGGATGACCACTAAAAAATAATTTCTACTCTTGACTCATTTGTTGCACAACCTTTTAAGTAAATTTATTAAAATTATAATTCGATTTCATAATAAATCAACCGAAATACTAAATACTCTAAAGTATAATTACAAATTCATAATCAATACTAAAAAACTTTTTCTAATTTGAAAAATACTTCCTAAAACAGTTATACAATATTCAATACTCAATTACATCTCCATATCATAATAAAATAGTAAAATTACATGTACATATTCAATACTCAAAAGGAATCCTTAATTTAAAAAAAAAAAGTCCATAAAGTAATCAATATTGAATTAAAAGTCTTCTTCATAATAAAATAGTCCCTAAATTAAAATTACAAGCTCATATTTAATACTTTAAAAAAAGTCCCTACATTAAAAACAGACCCTAAAGAAATTGTTGTGAATTCAATACCAAGAATAAAGTATAATGCAAGGGAAGAATAAAGAACAAGGAAGAAGAAGAACACAATAATTGGTTATAACTGCTATTCTTTTACTTTCTCTTAGAAAACAAGATTACAAGTTTACAAGAATAACAAATAATCTCTCTCACCCTAAATCAAGATTTGCAGTTGATCGTACCTGATCAGAAGAATCGTCGTAGGATGCTCGGACTGGATCTTCTAAGAAGGAGGAGGGGGGTGTACCTGCAAGGTACTCCGATGCCAAAGTGAGAAAACGAGCAAAGGAGTGCAAGTACTAGCTAAAGGTTAGAAAGAAGTGAATACCTGACCCTCTAGTCAAAGAGGGTATTTATAGCCCCCAGCGCTGGGCCATGATCTCGCTATTGGGTTGGATTCCCAAGCCCAACTAGGAGACTGCCAGGTTTCCTGAGCGGAAATATCGGAGGTGCGTGTATGCCCTCTGTCCTGGTTAACCTCTCCGAAGTTCAAGGAAGACGTGGTCTTTTAGGAGCCACGTGGGATCCGTGCTGTTCGGAGGGTTGGATATGAAGGAGCCCCGCGCGGAGCAGGGTCCTCGGCAACGGAGGTGCTCGTGGGAATGTTAGTGCCGAGCGCTGGCTCACGGGGAGCACACGATCAGCCGAGCATGTCTAAGGTGGGCATCCTAGGTGCAGAAGAGGGTCATGGAGGAACGTGGGCCTCTGAGGTTTACTGGGCCGAAACTATATTGGGCCTAACCTTGGCCCAGTCCAGAACAGGAGCCCCCCAAGTCGGAGCTTTCTGGTCAAGAAGCTGTGACTTTGCTTATGCTCGGACCCATGACCTTGGAAATGCCCGGCGAGAGGTGCCCGGAGGAACAGCCTGTGGAGGGGGGCGAAACGTCGCGCGTGGGTGGCACGCGCTGACGTGGCATAAGTAATGATGGCCTAGGGTCTAGGAGGCTGCGCTTGTCAGGAGAGGTGACGCTTCGCCTTCCGAGCCCTTTCCCTATAAAAGAGAGGGAATTCTCTCATTTGGGATTTTTCCTCTCTCTGTTTACTTGCTCGGCTTCAGACAGGCGTTCCTCGGAAGATACTCTTCTAGCTTGTTCAACATACTGTTCGTTACGACAGTCGTCATCTACCGAAGAGTTCCCCCAGTCATCGTCATCATGTCTTCACGTAAGTTCGTTTCCCTCTTCGTTGCTTTATTCTTTTCCTTAGGTTTTGTGTGCCTTTTCTTTTCGCGGTCTTCGTCATCAACATAGGCTGGGTCCGACGAGCGGTCGTTGCTTCCTCCTCGGGTTATCTAGGCGATGCCCGGGGGTTAGCGTGGGTCGGTGGACCAGATGATGTTGGCGTTAGACCGTCGTGCCTGTTTAGATCCGATTTTTCGTTGTCGAGTCACGTCATTTTGTGAGTCCTCGGCTGACGGGCGTCTTTCCTCGATGGGGGTTTAGTCGGGGGCTCCGCCGCTCCTGCTCTACCCTTTCGCTTGCATAGCGGTGGAAGGGTGGATTTGATGAACTGTCGAATTCACTTTCTCCCTTCTGCGTGCAGGTGGATCTGATTCGAGCGCCAGCTCGGAGTCCAACTCGGAATCTGATTCGTGGAATAGCGAGTCGGACGACTCGACGGCCACTAGCTCCGATGTTGAGATCATCGAGGATCAAAACGCGCCCTCTCTGGCCGACAATGACCATGTTGATTCTCCGGGTTCGGACGCCGAGGGAGGGGTTTCCCCAATGCCCCTGTTCAGTTACGAATGTACGGTTGCGCTCGACTGGATAGCTGACGAAGCCTTAACGGTCGCTTCTCGATACACCGAGTCTTTGGACGGGGCCTTCAAAGAAGTTGAGGTTTTGGGAGAGGGTGAAGCGCCGAATTACCAAGTGATTTTCCCGTCTTAGGACGAGCGCATATGCTCTCGGTTCAACGGGGATGGCTTTGCGATGTACGAATATGTGTTCAAGGAGCTCGGCTTCCTATTGCCCTTCTCCGATTTTCAGAAATCGATGATGGCATTTCTAGGTTTGTCGCCGTCCCAATTGCATCCGAATGCTTTTGCTTTTATGCGAGCATTCGAGATTGTCTGTAACTATTTGGGTATTGGCGCCACGACCGCATTGTTTGGCCGATGTTTTCGTGTCCAAAGGCAGGCGGCAGATGGGCGATATAGCTGGGTCTCGTTCAGAAATGCCGAGCGGAAACTCTTTGGGATGTACACTGACTCTGTGAAAGGCTTCAAGGACCGGTACTTTGTCGTCCGTCCGCTCAGCCCGACGGCTTATTCTGAGGTGTCGGATCTCGTGGTCGTTCGTGATGCCGACGGGGAGATGGTGAGGGGCGAGGACGGACAGGTAGCAAGGGAATTCTACACGAGATTCCCGTTTTTCTGGTGGAAAGGTCACTTCTCATCTCCCCCGAAACATTACGTTTGGGAAGATGGAGACCTGGACGAGCAGGACACAGATTCATACTCGGTCCTCTACAAATACGTAGACAGCTTTACTATGTCTCAGTGGGTGACGAAGAATGGAAATCCCGTGCTGGACGAGAGTGGTGTGCCGGTTGTGGAGCAGCGGCCTATTAACACTAAGGCTTTGTTATCTTGCCGGACTCCCGAGGAGACTCGGGCGTTGTTAGGTCGTGTCCATACGCCCTGCTTTTCCTTTTCTGTCCAGTGTTTTTGCTAACTCATTTGTTTTCTTTTCTCTTTGCAGATGCCATGCCGGAGAAGGAGGACACGGTCCTGAAGATGGCTCTGGACGCGAAGAGGGTTCAGAAGAAGAAGAGTCGGGGAACCGGTGCTGCAGAGAACTCGGCCTCGACAGGTTCTCCTCGGGTGAACTTGGACGAGAGGTCTTCCAAGAAATTTCGCCCTACCGAGGGGGGACACCATGAGCTGTCGAACCTAGGTCCCGAGCGTGCCTTTGTATTGCCTCCTTGCTACAAGGATGGAGGTTATTTTGAGAAGTTCCCCCTGGTTACCTCTCCAGATGAAGCTCGTCGGATCGGTGAGATGGATCCCCTGTCCCTTCAGAAACAGTTGGCGTGCGACAGCGCCGCCGTGATGAGGGTCTTGGGGATGGCCCAAATGTTAGCCAATGATGGCTCGGGCTCGACCGAGGCTCTGAAGAAGGCGGAGGCGGCTAAGAAGGCTGTCGAGGACAAGATGAAGACCATGGAGGCCGATCGCAAGGAGTTGAAGAAGAAGATCGATGTGGTTCTGAAGCAGAAGGACGGGGAGATTGCGGCGGAGAAGAAAAAGCTTGCCGACCTTCAACTTGAGTGGGCTCCCTCGGCTGACGAGTCACCGGACGTGGCTGCTCTGCAGTCTAGGGCTGAGTTCGTGGAGAAGATAGATAGCTTGAAAATAAGCCTCGCCGACATGGCCGAAGTCGGGTTCGACCGTGCGGTTCGTCAGCTGAAATTTCTGAACTCTGGCCTGAAGGAGGATAACATTGGGCTTTCTTCGAAGATTGTGGACGGCGTGCTAGTTCCCGAGTCTCCTGGGAGTGAAGAGTAGGTAGTGTGGTCCTGGGCCTGCGTGCCTGTCTTCTTCGGCCTGCGTGCCATTTTATGTTTTGTTGGGTTATGCCCGGATTACTTTTGGGGGCCTGCGTGCCCGGCATTTTGATTGTAACCTTTGGACATCGCCGACCAATTTGGTCGGCCGTTTTAATGTTTTATAATCTTGCTTTCTTGTATCTGTTTATTTGCACCTTCAAAGTGTTATCGTTGTATGTTCGCATCTTGATAACTTATCTGTTGTGCTCGTAAGTCGAGGTATTTCCTCCATAGTTAGGATATGCCGAAGAGTTACCTCTATACTTGTGATATTATTTGTTTTTATGGATTGTGCTCGGCCTAGATTGATTGCCCGGGCGTGTTGAGTACGGTCCGGGTGCACAGAGCAGGTGTGCGCTGGTAGCGAGTACGAGACCGTGATTGGGGCCAAGTTCTCGCGGCGTGAACGATCCCATCGCGAGCTGGGGTTCTGCCGTGCAGGTACTTCCACGGAGGGTCTAGGTGTAGAGTCTTCCGTGTGGTCGGTCCTCCCGTTTTGTGGGGAAATTCGACCGTTGCTGTCGTGGAGTCCTCGCGTTCGTACCGAGGACACGGGTCCCTGCCCGGCTAGCACCCGTGTTGGATACGGGTGTCCGGGGGCGTTAGGTTGGGTCTAACTGTAATAACGTCTGAGTTTTTCAGCGTTCCAAGGCCGAGCAAGTTTTACCCCGAGGAGATCCTCAAGGTAGTAGGCGCTGTTCTCGGTTTTATCGTAAACTCGGTACGGGCCTTCCCAGTTTGGGGCTAGTTTACCCTCGCGCGAATCCTTAATATTTCTGCGGAGCACCAGGGCGCCGACTTCGAATTCGCGCTTGATAACTTTGGCGTTGTAGCGGAGAGCTATCTGTTGTTTTAATTTTGCTTCTCGGAGGGAAGATCCTGTGCGGATCTCCTCGACCATGTCGAGCTCTTCCCTCATAGCTTCGTCGTTGAGCTCCTCTTCGAGGGGCGACTCGGTGCGCCGAGAAGGTTCTCGGATTTCCACGGGGATCACGGCTTCGGTGCCGTAGGTTAACCTAAATGGAGTTTCGCCCGTGCTCGAGTGGGGGGTTGTCCTATATGCCCAAAGTACACTATGTAGTTCTTCGACCCAAGCTTTTTTGGCTTCGCCGAGTCTCCTCTTTAGTCCTCGGAGGATGACTCGGTTGGCTGCTTCGGCTTGCCCGTTCGTCTGAGGATGCTCGACTGAGGTGAAGTGTTGCTTCGTGCCGAGCTTGGCCACAAACTCTTGGAACTTTTTGTCAGTGAACTGGGTGCCATTGTCGGTGACTATGGCCTGAGGCACCCCGAACCGGGCGAGTATGTTTCGCTTGTAGAAACGGAGCACGTTTTGAGATGTGATCTTGGCGAGCGCCTCGGCTTCTATCCATTTCGTGAAGTAATCGACGGCGACCACAAGATATTTGTTTTGGTACGAGCCGACCGGGAATGGTCCGAGGAGGTCCATTCCCCAGGTGGAGAAAGGCCAAGGTGATGATAGAGATTTAAGTTCGTTGGGGGGAGCCAAGTGCATGTCGGCATGACGTTGGCATTTGTCGCATTTACGGACATGTTCTTTGGCGTCTTGTTGCATGGTCGGCCAATAGTAGCCGGCCCTGAGGGCCTTCCTCGCTAGTGATCGGCCGCCGAGATGCTGGCCATTGATCCCCTCGTGGAGCTCTTGGAGTATCTCAGATGCTTGCGATGTGTCAACACACTTAAGGAGAGGGATGGAGAAGCCTCGTCGGTATAGTTTGTTCTCGATGACTGTGTACGAGCAGGCTCGTCTCTTGACAGTTGAAGCTTCCTTCGCGTCGGCAGGTAGTTCGTCCTTGGTGAGGAAGTTATATACCGGGGTCATCCAGCAATGGTCGTCCCCGATAGCGAACACCTGCAGAGCCCGCGCATTTTTGCTTATGCTCGGTCTGGGTAAGATTTCTTGGATTACCGACTTGTTTCCGCCTTTCTTTCTCGTACTCGCAAGTTTGGATAATATGTCGGCACGCGAGTTATGCTCCCGGGGAATGTGCTCGACGTCTGCCTTTGAGAATTTTTTCATTTTTTCTCTGACGAGAGTGAGATACTCGGCCAGAGTGTCGTTTTTTGCTTGGTAATCGCCGCTGACTTGGGAAGCAACGAGCTGGGAGTCGGTGTAAATCATGACCTCTAGAGCTCCTACATCCTCGGCAAGACGTAGGCCCGCTAGGAGAGCTTCGTACTC
Organism: Vicia villosa; assembly: GCF_029867415.1. Taxonomy (NCBI): domain Eukaryota; kingdom Viridiplantae; phylum Streptophyta; class Magnoliopsida; order Fabales; family Fabaceae; genus Vicia; species Vicia villosa. Next base: position 271,721 of record NW_026705552.1, on the reverse strand, counting down.
AGCCTGGTTGTTCGACGTGGTAAAAGATAAGACCAAGGATACTTCGATGATGAGCCCCTCGTCATTCTCTAGGATAATGCCGGCTCCACTTCCCGAGTTGCTTGAAGCGCCGTCCACGTAGATGGTCCATTTGTTTTCGGTGGGAGCCGGGCAGTTGGAAATAGAGGTCATCTCGGCCACGAAATCAGCGAGCGCTTGAGCTTTTAGTGCCTTCCTGCCCTCGTATTGTATGTCGAATTCGGATAGCTCGAGGGACCATCTTAGCATTCTCCCGGCCATGTCTGGTCGGCTGAGAAGTTGTTTGATGGGTTGGTCTGTCCGGACGACGATAGTGTGGGCGAGGAAGTAATATCTCAGCCTCCTGGCAGCTGTTATTAGGGCCAGTGCGACCTTCTCTATTTGTTGATACCGCACCTCGGGCCCTTGTAGTGCTTTGCTTGTGAAGTATACTGGCTTCTGTCCGTCTTCAGCTTCTCGGATCAAGGCCGTGCTGGCTGCCTCGTTCGAGACGGCCAGGTAGAGATATAGGATCTCGTTGCTATCCGGTCGGGAGAGGACGGGCGGCCTGGAGAGAACTTGTTTGAGGTGGGACAGCGCTTGCTCGCATTCCTCGGACCATTCAAAGGTTGCTTCTTTCCGAAGCAATTTAAAGAATGGGAGGGCATGCTGCGCAGATTTCGCGACGAAGCGGGATAGTGCTGTGAGCATTCCGTTTAGTACTTGGATAGATTTTTTATTGACGGGGGTAGGGAGTTCCGAGAATGCTCGGCATTTATCGGGATGGGCTTTTATTCCTCGCTCGGTCAGATAGAAACCGAGGAACTTGCCCGCCCGTACTCCGAAGGTGCATTTCTCAGGGTTGAAACGCATCTTGCAAGATCGGGCCTGCTTGAACACCCGTTCAAGGTGCGTTGTGTGGTCGACGTCTTCTCGAGATTTGACGATCATGTCGTCCATATATACCTCGAGGGTGTCGCCGATCTCTCCCCGGAAAACCTTGTTCATCATCCGCTGGTATGTAGCTCCGGCATTCTTGAGTCCGAACGGCATTACGTTATAGTAATAGTTGCCCGACTCGGTCATGAACGCCGTGCATTGCTTGTCGCATCTCGCCATGGGGATTTGGTTGTAACCTGAATAAGCATCCATAAACGATAAAAATTTATAGCCGGCCGAGTTGTCGACCAGTCTATCAATATTAGGTAAAGGATAAGCATCTTTGGGACATGCCCGGTTAACATCGGTATAATCAACGCACATTCTCCATTTTCCATTAGATTTTTTGACAAGTACAACGTTTGAGAGCCAAGTTGAATACTTGGCCTCGGAAATAAAATTTGCCTCTAGGAGGTCTTTTACAGCTTTCTCGGCAGCCTCCGCTTTCTCGGGAGACTGCCGACGCCTACGTTGAACTACTGCCTTCACGGCTGGGTCGATGGAGAGGTGGTGGCAGGCGACCTCAGGGTCGAGTCCGGGCATTTCCGCTGCACTCCAGGCGAACAAGTCGGCGTTGGCTTGAAGACATGCTACGAGCTGCTTCCTCGGAAGATCTGGGATGTCCTTGCCGATTTTTACCGCTTTGTCGGGGTTGTCGCCCAGCGGGATGAGGTCGAAGTCTCCGTCTGGGACGGGCCTGACGGGGTGAGTTGCATTCGGCCTCCTTTCTTCGGCATTCTTCAGCTCCTCTTCAGTGAACCGAGCGTCCAAGTCGATGGAGCTGACGTTCGGTGGGCGTTGATCTTCCTGAGGATGATTGTCTTCGACCCTCGGCTTTTTGTTTGGATCTGATGGAGGGGCGATCAGCTGCAATCCCTTCACGGAGGCGTCGAAAATCCTTCTGGCCGCTTCAATGTCTGCGTTGATGGTGACCACTCGTCCCCGCTTCGTGTAGAACTTCATCTTGAGGTGCACGGTGGAGGGGACGGTGGTGAGCTCGGCCAGAGTAGGACGTCCGATGATGCAGTTGTAGAGAGTTTTGCAGTCGATTACCAAGAATCTTGTCTTGACCTGCCTGGATGCTTCTTCTTCCCCGAAAGTGACGATCAGTTCGACGTATCCCCACGGCTTGGTGGTAGCACCGTTGAAGCCTTGGAGATCGGAACCCATATAAGGAGTGAGGTGCGAGTCGTCCAGCTGGAGCGTCCGGAACAGGTGAGAATACATGATGTCGACCGAGCTGCCTTCGTCGACCAGGACTCGTCGGACGTCGAAATTCGCCATTCTGGCTCGGACTAGCAAAGCAATCGTGGCGTTCGGGGCTCCGCCCGGCAGCTCTTCCAAGTAAAAAGTGATCGGCTCCGATTTCCCTCTAAACTTCCGCAGAGTAGGGGCGAGATCCGAGTTGGCGCTGATCTGCTCATCGAATTTTCTCTTTACCGAGCTGATAGTGAGGGAGCCGGGGTCACCGCCGTTGGAGATGACCATTGCTGTTGGGAAATGCTCCCAGGTGCTGAAGGCAGTCGTCACGCCGACTGAAGGGATGAAGTCCTCCGGTCGAGTTACGGACAGCGCGACTTGAAGCGGTCTGCTGTCTGGTGAGTTCCCCTTGTCAGAGTTCCGATGGACATCTCTTCGGGAGGGTTCTCCCTTCTTCGTGTACTTTGATAGGCGGCCCTCTTTGATCAGGGTCTCTATGGCATCCTTGAGATGTATGCATTCGTCGGTCAGATGCCCGTGACTCTTGTGGTACTTGCAGTATTTGGACTTGTCAGTCCCCGGTCTTGTAGGATTTGGCTTCGGGGGCCTGATGCTGGAGTTCTTGAACTCGGTGTTCTGGCAGTCGGCCAGGATTTTCTCCCGCGAGGTGTTCAGAGGAGTGTAGTCGTTGAACCGTCCTGCCGGTCCTCGGCGCTCTTTGGCATCCCGGGACCTGTCGTCCCTCCTTTTGTCCTGTCCTCGACGAGATCCTGGATCCTCGAGGTTTGAGCTGCGAGCAGCGTCACTGCCCCTCGAGGCTTTGATCGCGGCTGCTTATCCTTCTTCAAAGTCGATGAATGCCTTTGCTTTGCGGAGGAGGGCATTCATCGTGTGCACCTTCTCTATCTTAATGGCCTTCTTGAAGTCACTACCGGGAAGAAGTCCTCGCTCCAAGAGGTATCTCTTCATGTAGTCGGCCGTCTGCACTTGGACGGCCTCCTTGTTGAACCTTTCGAGGTAATCCTGAAGAGGTTCGTTGGGTCCTTGTATCACGGCCTCGAGATTGGCTTCCGATTTCGGTTGTCGCCGGGAGGCTGTGAAGTGGCTCAAGAAGAGTTCTTTGAGCTCGGTCCAGGAATGGATGGAGTTCGGACGGAGGTTCCTGTACCAATTCATCGCTCCTTTCCAGAGGGTGGTTGGGAAGATGCGGCACTTGATTGAGCCCCTGACGACGTGATAGTCCATGACCGCTTCGATGCTCCGAATATGGTCGTCGGGGTCAGTGGTTCCGTCGTATTGGTCCAACACTGGCGGTTTTTCCATCCCCCGAGGGAGGTGGGCTCTCCGGATACTCCCGGACAAAGGGCTGCGGAAGTCCTCTTCGTCACTTGGTCCTGGTGAATTGTAGTGCCTGTCTCGCCGGGGTTTTCCTTGGTTGTCGTCCGGCGCAGCTTTGGAAGGGCCCCGACGGTCCTGTTCGGGGGAGGGGCTTCTTTGTTCGGTGGTTTCAGGCCTCTGGTTCTTCCTGTTCTTTCTTGGCGGAGAGCGGGAACGTGTCCTCCGGCGGCGATATCTTCTCGGTGGGGATCGTGAAGAGGATGGGGAACACCGGCGGTATCTCCTCGGCGGTGAGCGCGAGGAGGAATAGGAGCATGACCGGTAGTGCTTCCGGCGTCGTCTCTGCCTTTCCAGCTCGTGAATTCGGTCGTCTTGAATTCGGAGGAGGCTGTTTGTCATTTGTATTTCTTTGAGCAGGCGGACGGTGACGGGGTCGGCGTCCTCGGGAATGTTGAGCGGCTCCTCTTCTTCTCCATGACGGGCTCTCCGCCTTTCGGAGGTGTGCGTGAATGAGGAAGCAGCCTGCCCGTCTCTGGTGTCGGCTTCATTCACATTCTGGGCATGTTCTGGCCCATTGTGAGTTCGGTGCTGCCCGTCTTCCCCGTTCTGAACGTGTCCTTCGGGAGGGACTTGGTCAACGTTCTGAACCTGTTGGAGGCCCTGCAGCTGCTGGATGCTGTGGATCTGCTGCCTCCTGGGTGGTGAGGTTTCATGCCCGGGCCCTCTTTTCCCGGTGGGGGTATGCCGATTTCCCCCCTATCGACGACGATTCGCCCCGTCACGGGTGGACTCGTCGATCAGGTGTTGCAGGAGGAAGGGATCAGCACTTGGGATGTTGTTGCTGTCAGCCATGACGATCGCAAAAGGATTCTCAAGGATTAGCTTTGATCTTTGTTTGTTAAAGATGGGGAAGCAAGTTTCCCACAGACGGCGCCACTGATCGTACCTGATCAGAAGAATCGTCGTAGGCTGCTCGGACTGGATCTTCTAGGAAGGAGGAGGGGGTGTACCTGCAAGGTACTCCGATGCCAAAGTGAGAAAACGAGCAAAGGAGTGCAAGTACTAGCTAAAGGTTAGAAAGAAGTGAATACCTGACCCTCTAGTCAAAGAGGGTATTTATAGCCCCCAGCGTTGGGCCATGATCTCGCTATTGGGTTGGATTCCCAAGCCCAACTAGGAGACTGCCAGGTTTCCTGAGCGGAAATATCGGAGGTGCGTGTATGCCCTCTGTCCTGGTTAACCGCTCTGAAGTTCAAGGAAGACGCGGTCTTTTAGGAGCCACGTGGGATCCGTGCTGTTCGGAGGGTTGGATATGAAGGAGCCCCGCGCGGAGCAGGGTCCTCGGCAACGAAGGTGCTCGTGGGAATGTTAATGCCGAGCGCTGGCTCACGGGGAGCACACGATCAGCCGAGCATGTCTAAGGTGGGCATCCTAGGTGCATAAGAGGGTCATGGAGGAACGTGGGCCTCTGAGGTTTACTGGGCCGAAACTATATTGGGCCTAACCTTGGCCCAGTCCAGAACAGCAGTGTTGCAATGATGAGAGACTAGTATGCTATTTATAATAAAACCTAACATACTAACTAATGGGCTTTTTCCACAAGGCCCATTATACAAGCCAACTTAATAAACAAGCTAACTTAACAAATTAGGGTTTAAACACTAAAACCTAATTTAACATGCTAACAACCCTATCATCTTCGACACAAGCATGTGAACAACCTTCGACTTCATGCTTAATCCTGTCGAACCAAGAAGCTACCCTTCGACCATACTAGAGTTCGATCTAATATCTCACAAATCTCCACATTGGACCTAACTCTACTACGTCAAGGGAACAAACTAGCTTTCTTCAGGTAGCTTTATCAACTGCATACAGTGGAAAAACTTGCAACTCGGCAATGTCTTGGTGATCATATCAGCAACATTTTGATCTGTCAAAACCTTCAGCACTTGGACTTCTCCATGCTCGATTACTCCTCTGACGAAATGCAGCCTCACATCAATGTGCTTAGTTCGCTAATGATATGCTGAGTTCTTCGACAGGTGTATTGCACTTTGACTATCACATTTAATAGTGATACCTCGACCTTGAAGTTTCAGCTCCTTTGCAAAACCTTCAAGCCACAATGCTTCTTTCACAACTTCAGTTAGGGCAATATACTCTGCTTCAGTGGTTGATAGAGCAACAACCTTCTGAAGTGTTGCTTTCTAACTAATTTTTGTGCCAAACATAGTGAAAACATATCTAGAAATAGATTTTCTAGAATCCATACAACCAGCATAATCAGAGTCGACATATCCTTCGATTTCTGCTTTACTATCTTCACCCAAGGCTCCACCATAAACTAGGACTCTGTTTAGAGACCCATTTATGTACCTTAAAATCCACTTCAATGCTTGCCAGTGAGCCTTTCCAGGATTCGCCATGTATCTGCTTACAAGACTTACTGCAAATGCTATGTCGAGTCTAGTACAGACCATATCATACATCAAAGAACCAACTATATTAGCAAATGGGATGTTATTCATATAGGCTCTTTCGACATTAGTACTGGGACACTGATCAATACTCATCTTGAATTGATGGTTTGTTGGAGTCACAACTGGCTTCGAATTAGACATACCAAAATTTTCGAGAATCTTTTCTAGATATGCCTCTTGAGATAAGCATAACTTCAACTTCTTTCTATCTCTTCGAATGTCAATTCCAAGAATCCTGGAAGCAGCTCCCAGACCCTTCATATCGAACTCCTTATTGAGTTCATCCTTCACTCTCATCACATCTTCGACATTGTTACCTTCTATGAGAATATCATCCACATAAAGCAACAAAATAACAAATGAATTACCAGGTCGAAATCTGAAGTAAACACAGTGGTCGAACTGACTTCTAGTGAAACTTATGCGTGCCATGAACTTGTCGAATCTCCTATTCCACTGTCGAGGAGATTGTTTCAGCCCATATAAAGATCTCTTCAGCTTGCACACATATTCTTCCTTCCCCTTTTGGACATACCCTTCAGGTTGCCTCGTCAGGATTATTTCATCTAGATCACCATACAAGAACGCAGTCTTCACATCCATCTGTTCGAGTTTAAGGTCGAACTGTGCCACCATGGCAAGCAACATTCGAATGGACCTATGCTTCACAACAGGAGAAAACACATCATTGAAGTTGACACCTTCTTTTTGAGTGAAACCCCTTGCAACTAACCTTGCCTTGTATCTTTTCGACATCACTCCTTCGACTCCTTCCTTAACTTTGAAAATCCATTTACAGCTGACTAACCTTGCCCCGGAAGGTTTCTTGATTAGTTCCCAGGCGTGATTATCATGAAGAGATTTCATCTCATCATCCATGGCGTTCAGCCATTCAGTCTTATTTCGACTCCTCATAACTTCCTTGTAGTCTCTAGGTTCTTCGTCTAGAACCTCACTTGCAGAGATTAAGGCATAAGCTATAAGATCTGCATACCCAAGTCTCTGAGGTGCCTTGATGACTTTTTTCAACCTATCTCTCGACAATAGTTAGTCATCGACAGTTTCCTAAACTTCCTCAGCATCTTCTGCTTCTTCTTCGACTTCCTCAGGGATATGCAATTCAGCATCAACATGCTCCACCTCAACAGGAATCTCTACTTGTTCCAGCTCTTCTGCACTTCGACCATCATCATCAGTTTTCTTGAAAGCCATTTCAGCTTCATTGAAAACTACATCTCGACTTGTGATACACCTCCTGTGACATGGCTCTAGGCACCATAGCCTATAAGCTTTGACTCCTTCAGGGTATCCCATGAACATGCATTTCAGAGCTCTAGGTTCTACCTTGTCTTGCCTAATGTGAGTAAAGGCTACGCAGCCAAATACTCTCAGATTGTCGAGATCTGGTGGATGTCCCGACCAAACTTCTTCAGGTGTCTTCATATCTAACGCTGTCGAAGGACATCTATTTATCAGATATGTTGCTGTCAAAACAGCCTCAGCCCAGAACACCTTCTTTAACCCAGCACTAGTTAACATGCATCTGACTCTCTCCAAAATGGTTCGATTAAACTTTTCAGCCAAACCATTTTGCCATGGAGTTCCTGCAGTAGTTCTGTGCCTTGCAATACCAGAGGCAGCACAAAAACTGTCGAATGCCTCATTGCAAAATTCAAGGTCATTGTTGTTTCTCAACCTCTTAAGCTTCCTGCCAGTCTGATTTTCTACCAGACTCTTCCAACTTTTGAAATCCTCAAAAGTTTCATCCTTAGTCTTCTGGATGAATACCCATAACTTCCTGGAATAATCATCAACTATGGATAGAAAATACCTTGCTCCTGAATGTGATGGACACCTTGCAGGCCCCAAAAGATCAGCATGGATGTAATCAAGGGATCCATGTGTTCTTTGTTTGCCTTTGTTGAACTTCACTGTGCAAGATTTTCCAAATACACAGGGTTCACAAAACTTCAACTTTTCGAATTTGTCTCCATCAGCAGATTTTGTTTCCCTAATTCGACCAGACCCCTTTCACTGACATGGCCCAATCTCATGTGCCAAATTTCTGTCTTCGACAAAGGTTTCGTGGATGCAACATTTGTCGAACCACTTACAACTTCAGCCTCAAGGGTATACAAACCTTGTTTCTTCACGCCTCTTAAGACTTCCTTCGAACCCTTCATGACTCTTAGGATACTTTTCTCTCCTTGGAAAACATATCCTTTCCTAATTGGATAAAATAAAAGTCGATGGCGACTCTTGCTATCCGTAACACATTTAAAAAAGTCAGTTCTCCCACCGTATTACAGTATTGTATACTTTCTAAACAGGAGTTGTTTTGTATACACTTTTAATTCTTGTCATTTTTCCGCTTATGCATGTTTCTTGTACCATTTTAGCATCGCTACATATTATTCAAGACGTATATGTACGGAACGTTACAGTTGGGATCAGAGCAGGTCGATTCTTGTCCTTGCCATGAGACATCCCTAGCAATTCTCTTCTACCTCACATGTGTGTGTTGCTAGCCAGATTTCTACTATCGTAGTATTCAGTCGTTGGTCCTGGCCAGCTCACTAACTGCATATGCGATAGATAAGATTATGGTGAAGCCACCACGAGGATGCGTAAGATTCGAAGCAACTTGAGCTGAAGTGGTCGAAGCCGGTAAAGTTGGGAGAATGTTGGGACTGTCGGCTATAAGAGGAGCATTTGACAAGGAATCGTTGACAACCCAACTGTCATGGTATGGTCCAAGACGACTAGAAGTTCCAAGATTTGGATTGGACTGAGTGGACTTTCTCTGAATCATGGTAGCAGTGAAGCAAAATAAATAGAGAAAATACATATTAATTTGTTGATAAAATAAAAACAAAAATACTATGCTAAATAAATTAATGAGACAATTGTAGGGCTAACTTTAGAATTTATTTGGTTGAGATGTGATAAAAAATTTAGTTGGATATGAATTAAGAAATTACAGTCTTTATACTAAAAAAATATTTTTTTAATTAAAAAATAGACATTTAATCTAATAAAAGATACTTAATTTTAGGGCTGTTCAAAAGAACCGTCGAATCGAACCGAATTGCCGAACCGAATTGAAGTTAAAATAACCAAACCATTAGTAATGGTTAGTGAACCAAATTTAAATTTCATTAATGGTTCAAGAATCGAACCGTTAAGCAATTAACCAATATCTAATCAACTCCGAACCGAACCGTTTGTTATGTTAGTTTTAAAATTGAATTTCTTTTTCAAAAATAAAAAAATTTAAATTAAAAATTTTGATTTTTTTAAAATAAAAAAAAATCGTTTTTTCGAAAATTAAAAAAGTCGAGTTTTTACGAAAAATAAAAAAGTTGATTTTTTTGAAAATAAAAACGTAGATTTTTTACAAAAAAATTCATTTTTTTTCAAAAATAAAAAACTCAATATTACTGTTATTTCGAAAAAAAAAATCAATTTTACTGTATTTTCATAAAACTTGATTTTATTGTATTTTCAGAAACCTCGATTTTACTGTATTTTTGGAGATACTCGATTATACTGTATTTTTTAAAAAACTCGATTTTACTGTAATTTTGGAAAAACTCAATTTTACTGTATTTTTAGAAAACTCGATTTGAATGTATTTTTTAGAAAACTCGATTTGTAAAAACTCGAATTTATTATATTTTCAAAAAAAACTCGAATTTATTATATTTTCAAAAAAAACTCGATTTTATTATATTTTCAAACACTCAATTTTACTATATTTTCATAAAACTCGATTTTACTGTATTTTTGGAAAAATACATTAAAATCATTTTTCTAAAAACACAGTAAAATCGATTTTTTTTGAAAATATAGCAAAATCATGTTTTTTGAAAAATAAAGTAAAATCGAGTTTTTTTTAAATACAGTAAAATTGGTTTTTACTGATAATACAAAATAATCGATTTTATTAAAAGATAGGGTAAAGTCGAGTTTTTCCATGAATACAGTAAATTTGATTTTTTGAAAATACCGTAAAATTGAGTTTTTTTAAAAATACATTGTAATCGAGTTTTCTAAAAATACAGTAAAATCGATTTTTTTAAAAAATACATTCAAATCGAGTTTTCCAAAAATACCGTAAAATCATGATTTTTTCTAGAAATACAATAAAATAATTTTTTTTAATATAGTAAAATTGAGTTTTTTTGAAATAACAGTAAAATTGGATTTTTTATAAAAATTACAGTAAAATCGAGGTTTTTCAAAAATACAGTGAAATCCTGTTTAATGAAAATATAGTAAAAATCTTTTTTAAATACAGCAAAATTGTTTTTTGAAATTACAGTAAAATTGAGTTTTTTGAAATTACAGTAAAATTGAGTTTTTAAAAAAATTACTTGAAAATCGAGTTTTTCCATAAATATAGTAAAATCGTGTTTTTTGAAAATACAGTAAAAACGTTTTTTAAATGCAGTAAAATTGATTTTTTTTTAATAACATTTGATTAAATAACCAATAAATATGTCATTCACAAAATGAGGGAAAAAAAGTTGATTTATTCAAAAAATACAAAAATTCGGTTTTTTTCTTAAATAAAAAATCCAATTTTTTCGTAAATTTGAAAAGTCATTTTTTTTCAAAAATAAAAAAGTAAATTTTTTTCAAAAATCAAAAAATTAATTTTGTTGCGAAAAACAAAAAAAGTTTTTTTTAAAATTAAATATAACAGTTTGGTTCTTTAACAAATGGTTTAGTTTGAAAATTTTTGTCTTGAAATGGTTTGATATGGTTCGGAATTAAAAACCGTTATGCCAAACCAAAACCTTTGGTTCAGTTCGGTTCTGAACACGATACCATTCTTGACCAACTAAATATTCCACGTATCGTTTCTGAACACGATACCATTCCTGACCAACCAAATGTTCCAGCAAGTAGCCATCCACAAAACCCCTTCTCTTCTTTTCCTCATTTTCTTATGTTTGCAGTAGCCATACCACCTCATGAAGCTCTCCTTAATGCTTGTAAACTTTTCCACCTTCCACCCGATCCAATTCGCCATATCCTTCCAAACCAGAGAAGCGACAACACAATCCATAAAAAGATGCTCAATTGTTTCAGCAAAAGCACCACAAAAACAGCATAAGGTCGTAGAAGATAGACCACGAAACTCCAAAGCGACACGAGTCGGGATCCTATTAAAAAAGCTCCTCCAAGCAAAAGCCTTCACTTTCAATGGAACAAGCATCTTCCAAATAAGCTTTAGAGCTTTATCATATTTTTCCACAGGGCCCAAAGGAATGTGTTTTGCACTAACGTAATGATAGCAACATCTGTAACAGCCGCGAGATCAGTCACGATACTAGCCTGGTTGCTGCCGGGCGGAACATCAACCTGAACATCACTGTCATGAAGAACAGAGCTTGCTCCCAGCGGACAGTGGCGCGACAGGGTGGATAACAGACTGCTGTACGGGATTTCCAAACTCTGTTCCTCTATAACGCTTTGTGGGATACCAAGATCTGACCACCTCCAACTGTTATACGTCCAACCTCCCATTGAAGCCACGGAAACTTCCTGCAAAACAGAAAAAGAGAATAACATTGGGTACAAATCTTTTAGAATTCCTTCATTCGTCCACCACGCGTGCCAAAAAGACGTCTCGTAACCGTTCCCCACACTAACACGACAGTTTTAAGCAAAGAACTTTTCAGGAGCGACATTGTCCAAGGCCTGAATTTCCTGCCACCACGTCGAAAAAGTCCTCCTCCTACTATTCTTCCCCCTTTCGTTCATCACTAGAATCGACACATCTTCGTAACGAGCCTTCAAGACTTTGTACCATAAAGCTTCCTTCTCCCTCAATAATCTCCACTTCCACTTGCTCAAGAGAGCTATATTAAATTCCTCAATTCTTCTAATTCCAAGGCCTCCACGATCAATTGGAAGACAAACCGAATTCCAACTAAACCAATGAATACACCGTTTATCCGCCGTGCCTCCCCACAGAAACTTGCTTTGGATTATGTTTATCTCCTTAACCACTTTCTTGGGGGCTCTATGAAAAGATAAGGTAAAAATAGCTAAACTTCCCAAAACCGCCTTTAAAAGAGTTATCCTACCGCCTAAAGTAAGATGCCGGTTCTTCCACCCGAGAAGCCTACTTTTGATCTTGCTTACAATATTGCTCCATGTTGAAATCTTTCTAGGATTGTGTCCTACCGGAATTCCCAAGAAATAGAACGCCTTGTCCTCCATCTTGCAAGATAAGAAAGATTTAGCTATCTCGAGGAAATTCTCGCTTAAGTTTATACCAATAAGTCTGCTCTTGTGAAAATTGATTCCCAAACCCGAAATGATTTGAAAACTTGTAAGGACCGATTTAATGTCCCACAAGTGATTCCACCCTCCGTCTCCCACCATAAGCGTGTCGTCCGCAAATTGGAGCACGTCAACGAAACACTTACCGTGAATGTAAATCCCCGCATAGGTACCATTAACCACCGCCCTATTAACCAACCACTTCAATCCTTCCGCCACGATAACATAAAGAAAGGGCGATAAAGGATCGCCTTGACGTAAACCCTTCTCCGCCTTGAACTCTTTAGTGGGACTCCCGTTCACCATAACCGACATATCACTCGAGAAGATCAACGCTTCCATCCACCCCATCCAAACCTCCCCGAACCCCATCTTTCTAAGCATAAATCATAAAAACGACCAACTCACTTTGTCGTAGGCTTTCTCGAAATCGACCTCAAATAAGAGACATTCCTTTTTTATTTAACGGCATAATCAACTAATTCGTTGGCTATGACGACGCCATCAAGAAGCTGCCTACCCGGTATAAACGCACTTTAGCTATTAGAAATAACCCCTCCAACAATCTTCTTCAACCTTCCCGCTAACACCTTTGATAAAATTTTGTGTATGCATCCAACCAAGCATATTGGTCTAAAGTCGTCTAAGTCCATAGGGTTGTTCTTCTTAGGAATTAGAGCGAGAAAAGACGAAGTAATCGATTTAGACAAAACAGCCCCAGTGTGAAAATCACCAAAGCAAGACATAATATCTTCCTTGATAAACGACCAGCACCACTTTATGAACAAGATGGAGTAACCATCGGGACCCGGGGATTTTGAACCATCACAATTCCATATTGCTTCCTTGACCTCCACCTCAGTGAACCTTAATTCAACCCAAATTCTGTCTTCAATACTAAGACTCTTGAAAACAACACCTTCCAAAACAGACCTCACAGGAACCTCCTCCACAAACCTCTTAGCAAAATGCTGAACAACTCCTCTTTTGACGTTATCCACCGACTCCTCCATGTCTCTGTTGATGATCATACCGTCTATGTGGTTTCTCCGGAGTCTTTGCTTCATAACTCTATGAAAGTACTTACTGTTACAATCCCCGTCATTAAGCCACTTAATCCGCGATCGTTATACTAACATATTCTCTTTAATTTTTAAATTCGTCCAGAACCTGCTCGTGCTTCTATTACGGCTGTCTAGATCATTCTCGTCAGGCCCTTCTACTTCATCCACCCTATTGATTACGTTAACATCATTCTCTATGTCCAAATCAATCCTTCTGAAAACGTTGCTATTCCACCATCTAAGTCTCGGCTTCAGCAAACGCATTTTTTCCTTCAGCACAAAATCGCCTCTCCCTGAAACATTTAGGTCTTTCCATTCCTTTTCCACGAAAATATGAAACTCCTTATCCCTAAACCACTCATTGTTAAACTTGAATGGTTTAGGCCCCCAATCCTTTTGGTCCGCCATCAACCAAACTGGACAGTGATCCGACACATCACGATCATCAATCCGCTGCCCCACCACACCCCATCTATTAATAACAGAGTCTGAAACAAGGAAACAGTGTAATCTACTCTTAGAGCGACCGTCTCCACTAAACCAACTGAACTTTTTCTTCTTGCACGGGACGTCTACTAAATTCATGTCATCAATGAAGGCAGAAACGTAACTCCATTCTGCTGAATTTGCAGAGAACGATCTCCCAACTCTTTCTCCTCTATTTTTCACTGCATTAAAATCACCCCCAACCACCCAATCGCCATCATTGAACATAGCTTTCAATTCCAGTAACCGATTCCATAAAATCCTCTTGTCTTCCCCCGCACAATAAGAGTACACATTAATAATGTAATACACATGATTCTTCCAAACGACTTTAATGCCCAGAAACCCCACTCCCCTAAAACTGCATATAACCTCGACTTCATGTTTTTTCCAAAGAATCAACAATCCCCCCGATAAACCAATAGAGGCTGACGCAGAGAAATCGACATCCTGATCGAACCAGAAGCTATTGGCCATGGACTGACTCATATTCACCATTTTAGTCTCTTGAATAAGAAAAACAGAAGCCATACCTTTGTCTATGATATGCGCTATCCTCCTCCTCTTGGCATAGCTGCCACCCCCTCTAATGTTGAACGTTCTGATGATCATTGGATAGAATTGGAAAACCCCTACTGAACCAATCTATTAGAACAATCTAGCTCCAGGTCTCTGCTCTTTTGAGGAAATTGAGAAAAAACTGGAACAACACCAAGTTTGCTGATCTTTCTCCTGAGCCTGCCTCCTTTATCAATGAAATTTTCCATAATTCGGTTGTTACAACGAACTATGTCAGAATCCGTAGACTGATCACCGTGAATTAAATCGAATTCATCCTTTTTCGTCATTGATGCCAAATTTTTTGCCGAGAGTAAAGGGGTGAGTAAGGTGTTCGTGGAATCACCTTTGGGCTTCCCAGAGCTGTCCGCAGTCCCCTTCTTTCTATTGGGCCTTCTAGATAAGTTTCTCCTACACAGCCCACTTTTGGGCCCAAGCTTCATAAGTTTAATCTTTTTCTTTTTAAAACCTCTATCCCTTGCCATGCTGTCAACAGCCGTTGGTTCCTCTCTAAAGGCACTCGAAACCAGAGCCTGTTCAATGCTACCTACCACCTTTTCCGCTGATTTGGTCCCATCACTAAGTTCAGAAAAGACACCCAACCTCTTGATAGCCTGACCATCTAAATCCTTAGCCGCCATCACTCTAGTATTGAAAACACCCCTATCCTCAGCAATCAAGGGACCGTTGGGTATAGAGGCCAAAAGATCACCACCATTAGTCCCCGGCGACTGAACTTCTTGGAAGTCATTGAAACGAAGCACACTTTCCCTTACTGAGGAAAGGTCTTCACTATAACCATCGCAAGATTTAACCCCTGAGAATTGATCCAAGTTGCCCCATGAGTCTTCCGAACTAGAAGATCTGGGATTGCTGGGAACCCATTAGTATTGTTCTTCCAAATACGCAGCGAACCTATTGAATCTTCTCTTATCAGAATAGTAAACTCAGATCCATCTACCGTTACCACAAATTTATCCTTCAAAATGAAGTCCGCCGAAACTCTGACCATGACCCTGGCTATGTCCATGTATGTAACCTCAGCAGTGTTTTCGTCAAGGCAGATGAAGACACCCAGTGAATTAACCAAAGAGACAAAGAAATCAGAGCACCACGCGTGACAAGGAATGCCATAAAATCTGAACCAAGTCACCCTGCTGTTATCAACATCAGAAGACTTCCAAGGTCAAACTTCTGAGAACCACTGCTTCCACCAAGTGTTATCGTCCCCTACCAAATCTGCCAAGTATCCTTTTTCCGTTTCTTCTAGCAGACAAAGATTAGCTCCAAGGGGGGTAATCTTAACCGCAAAAACACCTTCAACTTCGAAATTAGTTTGCATATTGTAAGAAGAACCTGGAATAACCACCTTTCCAAATATGCCTTCTGCATTCTAACCCTGTTATCCTCTAACGAATTGAAAACAAACGCCAGATTTGCCGCCTTGAGATCCTCAACCTTTCTATTCCCCACAGCATCTGCAAAGGAGAAACCACTCTTAACAATACCTCCTTGATGAGCTCCCGAATGAAATGGTCTAGAGCCCTTGCGAATGCCTCCCACACCAGAACCCCCACCACCCTTCTTCCTACCCCCTTCGGACCCTCCACTCCTGCTAAATCTGGGGGGATTAGCATGAATTTTTAAACCGTCAATGATGATGTTGTCCAACCTTACCGCCAACATCCTCAGATCTTCTACATTGTTGAACCTAGCAAATCCAAATCTCCTGCCTATTTTGTTCCTGAAGGGTGCAATGTTGGCTTCGACAATGTCTCCATGGCAACCGAAAAGCTCGAAGATATCCGCTGCCTTATTTCTGTCTGGTATTGAAGAGAAATAAATGGAATCAAGATCCCCTGAGCCCTCCTTGCCTCCAAGCCTAAACGGAAAACTGTCCCATTTGGGGGCGAAATGGCGAAAAACATTTTTCCCCGCCCTGCTCCACTCCATTTGATTAATAAATTACATATTAATTTGTTGATGGAATAAAACAAAAATACTATGCTAAATAAATATACGAGGTAAATGTAGGGTTAACTTTAGAATTTATTTTGTTTATCGGTGAAAAACATTTAATCTTGTCCATTAAAAAATAAAGTTTTAATCTAAAAAAAATATTTAATGAATAATTTCTCATTAAGAAAATATGTCAATTATGTTTTAGGTGTTGGATAAAGAAAATTAATAGAGTTAAAGCATAGTAATTTGTAGTATGAATAAAGATATAAATATAGTGCTTAATAATCATGGATAGAAGGTTGGAAGTGAAGAATTTGCAATGGTGCTTTCCGGAAGCTGGGTTTGTCAAGCTCAATGTGGATGCGTTTGTCAAACTCAATGTTGATGGTGTGACTGATGTTAATGGTAAGTTTGGTTGCAGAGATATTCTCAGAGATTAGTCGGGTATGTGGCTTGGCACCTTCTCGAAGTTTGTTGGAAACTGTAATGCTCTCGTGGCGGAATACTGGAGGATTTATGAAGGCCTTGTTTTAGCTCTTGGCAATGGCTATAGGAAAGTGGAAGCTCACTCGGACACTAAGATTGCTGTGGAAACTATTCTCCATAAGCATAACAATAATCATGGAGAGGTTAGCCTGGTGAATAGAATTCGAAGCTTGCTAGGGAACTTTGAAGTGATTAGTCTTGTGCATGCGTACAAAAAATCAAATGAATGTGCTAACTTGCTAGCAATAGCTGGTAGAAATATGAGTGGGGTATCATAACTCATCAAAGTGTTCCTCATATTTTGAATAGGGCTATTGACAGTGATATTATAGGAGTTTTTGCTTCTAGGAGTTTGTCTGTTTAGTTCTTTCTTGGGCAAAGGCCCTCCCATCTAGAAAAAAATATATAGTGCTTAATAAATATATGAAACTAATGGAAGAATCATTTTTAGATTTTATATATAAGAAATACTCTTTAATCTTTTAAAAAAAAAACTTTCTATACATTAGAGAAAAATTTACAATATAAAATAGAAATAGAAGATTATCTAAAATAATACAATATAAAAGTGAAACGAAATTTTATTCATAAATGAATAAATATGAATAACATGCAATTAATAAAATAGGTCAGTTATGTGATATCTATGCTATGAATAAAGAAACTAAATAAAGTTAATGGATATTTTTTTTTTTTAGAAAGCAAATGACATTAATGGAAGAACTAGGGGTTCTTCAACCCATATACAAAAGCCGGAAATAGCCGACCAAAGGAAAATTACCAACCAAATAACAATTATGAGATGAAGAGCAAAGGATCCTTAATAAACTCATAAAAAGAGTATTTGGAATGGGTAATATTCCCACAAAAAGACCACCTCCATATGAGCAACTTAATATTCCAAACGGCGTTATTAACGCTCCACTTTTCATTCCTAAAACACACCCCATTCCTTAAGAGCCATAAGTGCCACGTTGTCGCTAGCCACACTACACCCTCCTTTCTATGCCTCACCTTCATACTATCAAAAAAATCGTGCCATTCCATAAAATTGGCTAAAACATCTTCCTCCCTATTATCCTCTTTACCAACCCAAAAAGCAACCTCCCTCCAAATTCTTTTCACCACCGGGCACCCAAAAAAGAGATGATTTCTATCCTCCGAGCAACTTCCACATAGAGAGCATAATAAATTATAAAAAGAGAAAGACAAACCTCTAGAAGCCAAAAGATCCTTTGTTGGAAGTTTGTTGAGGAAAAGTCTCCAACCAAAAGCTTTTATTTTAAAAGGAGCTTCCAATTTCCATAACAACCCAAAGACATCATCATATTTATTTTTTGGTCCAAACGGAATACGCATATATTCAAGGAAATTATAGCAAGAAGCAACCGAAAAAACCAAACTAGGATTAGCAAGCCAAGCCACTTCATCCTTTCCTTCCGACCACCCCCCAAAGGACTCCAACCGCTCCTTTAAATCACAAAAATTCTCCTTTAACCCGCTACTTTCTAAGAAATCCATCGATATACCAAGATTACTCCAATGCCAACTACCATTTATCCAACCTCCCATCGCCGCCACCGAAACATCTTTCAAACAAGAAGCCTTAAATAACTCCGGAAAAAACTCTTTCAACACCAAATCCTCCAACCACCTAGCATCCCAAAAAGAAGTTGTATAGCCATCATGAATTGAAAACCTACAATTCTCAACCAAAGGATCCAACGAAAAACAACTACCAATCTTTAATAAATCCTTCCACCAAAAAGAGCAAGATGAGGGAATTTTAACACTTTTATCAACACAAAAAACCTTGGTAGAAACATCTCCATACCGAGATTTCAAAATATTATACCATAAAGAATTTTGTCCTTGAATAATTCTCCATCTCCATTTATTAAGAAGAGCTACATTAAATAAAGCAATATTTTTCATTCCAAGCCCCCCTTTCTCCAAAGGTAAATTAACATCCTCCCACCTCACCCAATGAATTGTTCTCTTTTCCTTTACTCCCCCCCACAAGAACTTGTTTTGAATGCTAGTGAATTTTTTCACTATTTTGCTAGGAGCTTTAAAAAAGGATAAAGTGAAAATTGTTAAAGAACTAAGCACGGACTTCAAAAGGGTGATCCTACCTCCCATATTCAAAAATCGGTTTGTCCACCCTTCCAAGCGCTTCTTCATCTTAATAACAAGAGGATTCCAAGTGGATTCCTTCCTTGGATTGAAACCAACGGGAATGCCAAGAAAGTAGAAATTGCTCTCTTCCCTCCTACAAGAAAACAAGTGAGAAACCGCCTCCAAAAAAAAAGTATTAAAGTTAATTCCAATCAACTTGCTTTTGTGATAATTAATGCCTAGACCCGATACAATTTCGAAAGCCCGGAGCACCGCTTTTATCGCCCACACATGCCTCCAACTCCCATCCCCCACAATTAAAGTATCATCCGCAAATTGGAGCAAATCCACCTTACAATAACCACCAATCCCAAAACTTTGGAATTCCCCAATTTCAATGGACTTTCTCACAAGGCCCGCCAAACCTTCCGCCACAAGAACAAAGAGAAAAGGAGAAAGAGGGTCACCTTGCCTCAAACCACGAGAAACCAAAAATTCCTTAGTTGGACTCCCATTGACTAACACCGACATACTACTATTGAACACAAAAAGCTCCATCCAATGCAACCATTTTTCTCCGAACCCCATCCTCCTAAGCATGTAACGAAGAAAATTCCAACTAACTTTATCATATGCTTTCTCAAAATCAACTTTAAAAAGCATACAATTTTTACCTTCCTTTCTCGCAAAATCCACCACTTCATTCGCCACTAGCACACCATCCAACAATTGTCTTCCGGGTACAAAAGCACTTTGGCAAGGCGAGATGATAGAATTAAGCACCCTTTTTAATCTACCCGCCAACAACTTAGCCACCACCTTATACAAGCATCCCACCAAACAAATAGGCCTATAATCGTCCAAAGTTAAAGGGTTAGTAACTTTTGGAATTAAGGAAAGAAAAGATGAAGTAATGGCCTTAGATATAGATCTTCCGTCAAACACATGATTAAAGTACTTCACAAAATCGAATTTAATGAAATACCAACATTTCTTAATGAAAAGGAAAGAATACCCATCCGGACCCGGACTTTTATCTCCCCCACAATCCCACACCGCTTCCTTAATTTCCTCTTCGAGAAAAGGTTTTTCCAAATTCACCACTTCTTCCGCACTAATGGCATTAAAAGGGATGCCATCCAACACCGGTCTATCCTCCTCCGTTTCCAAGAATTTAAAACCAAAATGGTTCCAAACTTCTTCTTTTACATCTTCCACCTTCTCTTTCACGCCTTCGGATGTAAGAATCGGGCCCAAATGATTTTGGCTTCTTCTTTGTTTCATCACCTTGTGAAAGAAGCCGTTATTAGCATCTCCCTCTTTAAGCCACTTAGCTCT
The DNA here is from genome assembly GCF_029867415.1 of Vicia villosa. NCBI lineage: Eukaryota > Viridiplantae > Streptophyta > Magnoliopsida > Fabales > Fabaceae > Vicia > Vicia villosa. The sequence goes on along the minus strand of NW_026705552.1, from coordinate 251,455 downwards.
AGATTTTTGAATAATCATATTCTCCTTAATCCTTAGATTCTTCCAAAAATTACCACTAGCCTCCTTTCTCAAGTCAAGATTGTCAATAAAAGAAGGACTAGAATCCGAATCCAACTTTTCATCCGCTAAATTAATATTGCGCACACACTCTTCTAATTCCAAGTCTATCTTCCCAAACACCTCCTTGTTCCACACCTTAAGTTTGTCTTTCAAGATCCTAAGCTTTTCCTTCAAAACAAAATCACCTCTACCTTCCACCTCTATACTCTTCCATTCCTTCTCCACAAAAGGTAGAAAAGAATTCAAAGAGAACCATTCGTTGTTGAATTTAAAAGGTTTAGGACCCCAATTGGCAATATCCGTCTTAATCCAAATCGGACAATGATCCAAAATATCTCTCTCCCCAATCATTTGACCAACCACCCCCCATCTATTGATAACAACACTAGACAAAAGAAATCTATCGATTCTACTTTTCGCCTTGCCATCTCCACTAAACCAAGTGTATTTTTTCCCTTTGCAAGGAATGTCCACCAACGAAGATTTATCAATGAATTCCATGAATAATTCCGCCTCCCTATTATTAACCAAACCACCTTTGCCCTTTCTTTCCTTTCCATCCTTCACCGCATTAAAATCCCCGCCCACAATCCACTCACCATCCTTGTACTTATCCTTCAAGGATAAAAGATCCTCCCACAACGCCTTCTTTTTTGGAAAGTCACATGAAGAGTACACATTAATTATATAATAAAGATTAAGATCCCACTTCAATTTGATCCCCAAGAAACCTTCACCTTTGAAGCTACACAAAACTTCCATTTTCTCATTATTCCATAAGGAAAGCAAACCCCCCGATCTACCTCTCGAATTTGAGTACGAATAGCCAACCTCCGAAGAAGCCCAAAAACTCTTAGCAATCTCCTCATTCATGCTTGACACCTTAGTTTCTTGAATTAGAAAAATATCCGCTTTGCCTTTTTTTATTAAAGAATTAATCCTCCTCCTTTTGAGTGCATTCACTCCCCCTCTAATATTCAACGATCCTATAATCATCGGAACGCGTTAAAAGACTCCTTCCTAACTTCCTCTTCTTTTCCTTCCCTCTTCTCCAAGTTATTTAATAAAGAAACAAGGTTATTCCGCCCCTTCACGTCTACCACCCCCAACGCCACAATAGCCGACCAAAGTTTTTCACTCACATTATTCTTCAAAAACTCCCATTGTCTATCATTACTTCTCCGGATATCGGATTCCTCCCCATGATTGCCATAATAAGCCAACGAACTTTCGCTAAAATGATTTGAAGGATCACCACTACCAGCCCCTTTAGAAAATTTGGCTCTGTCAGGCTCCTTTTTTTTATCCTTACATCTCCCTCCTTTGACAAACTTGTTACTATACTTACTTCCTCCTTTGCCTTCAAACTTACCTATACCTCCCATATCTTTCAAGAATCTCCATTTAATTTTCTTCCCACCTGACCTGTCCCTCTGCCTCTCCTTCATCTTCTTACCACCACTCACCTCCATGAACTCTTCATCGTCCACATGTTTCAACACAGAACCTGATTTTCGAAATTGCGCAACAGCTGCATCAAAATTTCCGTTTGAATCCACAGAATTAGGAGCCAAAACAGAGTCAGCAGCGCTGCCCCTACTCTCCACCACACCGTCCGCTGAGGTACTTCTCGAAATGTATTTAGGGATGGAAAGCCCACCCCTGGAACCACCGGTTGTAGCAGCGGTACTTCCCTCCTCAACCAAAGCCGCACTACCCTTCAAAGGCGACAAAACGGTTCTCTCCGCCCCATACTGTTCGGTACTGGCATTGACCGAAGATGCAGCATGAAGGCCACTGCAGACCTTCAAACCACCGCTGCCTCCCTCTACTGTCTCAGACTTACCCAATTGACCCAAACCAAATAACTTATCACCCTTACCATCAACATAATCAGAGAATGATTCAATTGAATCAACAGGTGAAAAAGATCTATTAAAAGCATTATCTTCTAAACAGTCATCACTGATGAAATCCTCAGAGTCAGAAGAGACACGGGAAGTATGAATGTTCGACGTACCTGCATCGTAGCGGAATTGGCCCATAGGGTCTTCCCTCACTGTCAACCGGTAACTCTTGTTATCAACATTGACAAGAATCGATACAGGACATAAGAAATCCGAGGACACACGTAGCATAATTCTTGCGACATCGAAACATCTACCCGCCGCCGTATTCTCATCTACACAGATAAAGGATCCCCAATGCTCTGCCAGTTTAACAAAAAAATCTGAATCCCACGCGTGAACCGGGATGCCGTAAATTCTGATCCAGACGACGCGACTCGCATCAATCACACCTTCTTCCCATTTCTTGACTTCACTGAACCAGGTATTCCACCACGAATTCTCCTTACCTATGAAATCCTCTACATACCCCTGTTCCAACTCTTCCAGCAAGCAGAGATTGCCTCCGAGAGGCGAGACTTTGACTGCATAAATCCCTTCCATCTCCATCTGAATTTGAATGTTGTGAGCGGCACCCGGAATTAAAACTTTCCCCACAAAAGCCCTACGAAATCTCTCCCTATTCTCAGAAGAAGAAAAGAAAGAAACTGATGTCGTGACCGTCTTCTCAACAGCCCCTTTGCTACCGCCGTCAGACAACACTTCCGCAAACGAGCGCTTGTCTCTGTAGCCACTTCCCTCACCTCTGATAACTCTCCGCGCACCAAACCCCCTCTTCCTGACAAAATCACCCCCTCCTCCTTGAGAAAGCACACCTCTCTGAAATCTAGGTAAGTTGACATGAATCTTCTTTCAACCTATGAGGATATTGTCCAAACGAACCGCCAGCATCTTCTCATCACCTTCAACATCCACGAAGCGTGCGAATCCAAAACGTTTGCCAACGTTGTTCCTCCTAGGCGCAATAGAGACCTCAACAACCTTACCCACACAACCGAAAAGATCGAACAAATCCTTGGCCGAGTGGGAATCAGGAAACTCCGAAACATAAAAGGACTGAACCTCCTGCTTGACGCCATCTTTGGGAAGATTAAGGCTTCTCCCTCCCCAAGGAAAACAATCCCAACTAGACCGACCCTTCTTAACAGAACGATCATACGACACTCTCGTCCAACCGCCGCCTTGAGTTCCTCCTCGTCCACCAACCATGGGAAGCGGAATACAGAACCCCAAACCTAAAAAAGAAACGCACAGAAAAGAACGAAACGAAACAGAAAAACCAGAAAGAACAGCGCAAGCCCAGAGAACCGCCGGCGGAAAGCGCGGCGCACCGGGGAAGCGGAGCAACGGAACCCCTAAACCCAGAATCGCCCCTTGAACGCGACCCCTAAAATCTCACTACATATGTTAATGGATATTAATGTATTAGTATGAATAAAGAAAATAATAAAATTCTTAATAAATGCATGAGATAAATCTAAGATTATGTTTTGAATTTATTCTGAATAAGGATTATAAATTTTATTTTTTTTATAAATTAGGACATTAAAATTTCTATAAAGTAAGCACTCTTTAACATTATAAAAACGACATTATCCATAGAGAAAAAGTACAATATAGAGAAACTAAGTATCTTGTGTAATTTAATTTTGCAAGAAAATATTATTCACATAAAATAAAAGTAAAATTAAAGTTAAGGAATAAGAGAATTAGTCATACAAGAGAATTGATACTTAAAATATAGATCTTTTGAAGGAGATGAAATTATATCCAAAGACAAAAAATAAAGAGTTAATACTTAAAATACAGATCTTTTGAAGGAAATGAAATTATATCCAAAGATAAAAAATAATGTAATCTTGTATAGTTGACATGAAGATGCTTGAAACTATGTGAACAACATAATATTATTGAAATTTACACTAACCAGGTTTTCTTGATGTGAACATGTTTCTTTTTTTTCTCTTTCTTATCACCACCGGTTTGGAGATCAGTTATGGCATCAAGTGGACACAACCCCCTCCCGATCAGGTGATCGAACCGTGATCCTCCCTATAAATTTAGCGTCAATCACCACATGTTTCGTCAATATGAAAAGGGTTTTTATGCTATTAATCCCAAAACAAAAGTAATAATAATAATAATCAAATAAGGAAACACATTAAATCTGAAGAAAAAAATTAAAATTTAAAAAGTTATAACATTATTGAAATTGACACTAACTACCAAATTATTTCCATGATATGAAGATGGTTCATACATTTGATGAACGCTCTTATACCATTGATCCCAAAACAAAAAAGATAACAATATTAATCAAATAAACGTTGGAGAACATGAAAAAAATGATAAATAACGTAAATGAAGAAATCAATGTACTTTTTATGGAAGATAGTTCACGAGAAGGTAGAAATGCATAAAGAATACTATCTGGTATTAGCCACTAAAAGAAATGAAAAGAAACCCATAAATTCTGCTCCAGGAATGGCAACCTCACTTCTGCAACAACAATTACTACTGACAAGAATTCTGCAAAACTTTAGGGTTTTAATTAGATTATATGAGAAAATTGACTTGAAAGGAAATTAGAATTTGTAATATACATAATAGGTTGAAAAAGAGGAATCTATTAAATTAGAAGAGAGTTAAAGGTTTTGAGTGGTATTGTGCCAAAATTTATATCATGAAATGAGATGAGAGGAAGAATTAATGTTGAATGTTAAAGAGAGAGAAATAATGACAAAGGACACATCAGATTTTTGCCAATGTGACAATATTTTATTTAGTTAGAGATATAATAGATGACGAGTTAAATAATTTGGGGCTCAGTATTAATATATATATATATATATATATATATATATATATATATATATATATATATATATATATATATATATATATATATATATATATATATATATATATATAGATAGAGCATGTAATATGTTAAACACAATCTCACAGACATTCTTCTAGACAAGTCTCAAAAACACATATTTACCAACATCAAATACAACAAAGTTAAACAAAGAACATGTTAACAAGAATCACATGACCAAATCTTTATGAAATACCTTGCTTGCACTAATTGAAATCCATATATTAGGTTCAAAAGTAAGTGAATTTTCTTCTCAGCCTATTTACCATTAATTGACAAAGTAAGGGGATATAATATTCAACCCTTAAAAGGATACAAGCGGAAACAAAAAAACCAGAAAAACTAGAAACAACGCAACAGAGGACACAAAAAGTACAATATCCATCCCATTCAGGGGCAATCACATCATCGGCGTTGAACACCCATGCAGGGGCAGAAAGAGCGTAACCAGAATCATGCCATACAAATGGCTTATGGACATTTTAATCAAGGAACAATTTTTTTTATCATCAACCATACTTTTACTGCGAGTGACCATCATTGGGGTTAGTTTCATATTCCACATCTTTATCCCCTTTACTGCTACTATGTTCTTCTTTTCACTAAATGTTCTAGCAACTTTTTCATCATTTTATATCCAGTTACGCACCATCTGTAGTGACAGAGTGGGTTGGTCGACGAATAATAAGTGAATGATCCAATTTGCAAAAAGAATGAATAAATATAAATAAACCACATTTTCTAAGTTAGGTAACCCTTACTAGGTTACTTAGCCTAAATGAAATGGTTGAATCCTTTAAAAGGAAAGAAATTTTATCTTTGAAAATCCAAGAAAATTAAATATTTGAAAGAAAAGATGTTTGGATCATAATCACTAACAGATCGTCTGCCATGTAAGATAAGAGAAAATGGGCCTTAATGTGACAGTCACGGATGAAGGAGGATTTAAAGAATATAGGAAAATTAGACTTTATTTCAATAGCATGATTTAGAACTATATGCATGAGAAAGAGCCTTGGGTCCACAAAACTGGTTTCTGTTGTGACAATATTCTTGGTGTCGTATTAGTACCTATCAAATTAATCATAGCCAAATGAAATTTCATCAGTCACGTATGAGTAATTCTCAATGTTTTTCTTTGCTCGATGTGTTTATAAAAGTCTTGTTGCATTTCATTGATTATATGATAGTTGGATTCCTTGAGGACAAGCAATGGTTCAAATGTGGGGGAGTTTGATAACATGAAAATACATGGTATATTTCGACTCGACTCGCATGCATTTTAGTGTCAATTTTAAATCTTTTTATTGTATTATAATGGTGTTTTGTCCTATTTCAGGTATTACTCTGGAAGGAGAGTCTGTGCAAAGATATGAGACAAAATGGCGAAAAAATGATGACAATCATCAAATCTGCACTGGTGGCACTTGCCATGATCCTCATGGCGCTTTCCATGAAGTGGCAACCAATGGCCCATAAGGAAAAATTAAGAAACTGCAAAATCCACGTTTTACACTGGTGGCGCCCGCCACTAGGCTCATGGTGCCCGCCATGAGTTCAAACACCACGTCCTCAGAAGTTCACGCTGGTGGCGGCCGTCACAAGGCTTATGGTAAGTGTCATGAGCTTTAAATTCAAAAATTTAGCAGCTGAAGACTTATTCTTCTCCCACTCCACCAAACTTTTCTCCAACCAGTTCTACACAATTTTAGCAGTTCCTACAACTACATATAGTCATAAACTTTAGGTTTTTGGGGGATCCAAGTTCTTAGAAGTTAAATTTTAGGAAGAAATTTCAATAATGTAAAATCAATAGTTTCTTGCATTGTGGAACTGCCCCACTTTAGTATTTTGAATTTCTTGTGTACTTAGATTAACTTGTTATTCACTGTTGCCCATATTTTATTTCCAAAGTTTTCCGTTTTATTTTTCCGCATAACATTATTTTCAGTAAGCATTTACCATCTTTAATTTTCTGCACTTGTTTACTTTAAGCCTTGATATTATTGCTTCTTTTATTTATTTTTTCAATTGATATTGTTACTATTTTTGTTTCTAAGTTTCAGATATTATTATCATCACTTGCTATCAGGGCCGATCTTTTACCGGAGCAACCAACTCTGTAGCACTGGGCCTCCAATTTAAAGGGGCCCATTTTTTTTTATTTCTAAACTTAAATTACTATTAAAAATAAAGTGTCAAATCCAAGGTTCACTTATCATTGTTTGTTAATTAATGTTCACCCAAGTGTCAAACCATCGGACTTTATTTTGCACCTCACAATTGCTCTTAATTTTGTGAGGGTCACATTTTAGTTACAGTAGGATCATAGGCTACTTATATATTGGGCTTTACATATGATGCTCACTTGAAAATAATGATATTTGTATTGTAAACTTTGTGCTGGTAGTATATAGTATGCATTCTTGTTAATTTATGTTTTTATTTAGTTTAGTTTTTTCTAATTTTAATAATAGATAGTTTGTTGGTAAATACTACGAAGTTGATCATAAGTGGATATACTAAATAGGGTTAAATAAGTTTTTCGTCCCTATAAATAAACAAACGTTTAATTTTAGTCTCTAAAAAATTTTCCTTCAATAAATAGTCATTCTAAAAAAAATTCATGCATTTTTAGTCCCTTCTATTTTTTAAAATCTTATAAATTGTTTAATTACCCTTTAATTTTTAAACTTTTGAATAATTTTTTGTATACATGTTTAGAATACTGTAAAATATTTATTAACCAAATTTTAGAATATTTTAGAATGACATGAATTAAATATGAATTTTTTAAATTTCAAAAAATAATGATAAAAGTGTCATACCCCAAAATTTTTCCATCACATTTTTACTTTCAAACACATACAATGACTCAAGGCTTAAATGGTTAACTCAAGGCACTCTCTCCTCACTAAAGACCTCCTGAACTAGGATTTTGCATTCTCTTAAGAAAATTGATGAATCAAGGTCTCCAATGGATTTCATATGGCTTATTGGGTTTCAAACTATCTCCATGCCAAAATTCAAGCTTCAATTCCAAGGATTGCTCATTCAATTCCTCAGTTAGTCAACAGTCGAATAGTTTGACCTAAAAGTCAACTATGGTCAAATCACAATCAAAACTCCTGATTTCTGGTCAAACATCCTTGTTTTGAAGTATCATTTATCATTTGATCAAGGGTTGATCACGGTTCATCAAGTAAAGCTTCAAAATCAACAAGTTTCAAAGTTGCTAAATTAGGGTTTTTGGTCTAAAAAGTCAACTGAACTTTGACCAGTCATAACTTTCACATGGAACCTCTTAAATTTCCCAACCAAAGCCTATTTTGAAGAAAATTTAATTCTCTACAACTTTGTCTCTCTAATGCCAAGGCCAAAAATGCTTCATTAAGGAGATATGAGCCAAAACATTACAGGTCCTTCTTGAAAGTCAACCAAAAGCAGTTTTATGTCAGGAGCAATATCATCAAGATAAAATCTCCAAATGAAAACTATGTTTCAAAGTGGCTTGTAGAGGACATCTTGAGCTTTCCAAAAAGTCCTAGAACTCTTCCATATCTTAAAAATTGAGGGAGATATGCCTCGGCAAAGTTGGACAAATTTGAGTGGAAAATGTGAAGTAAATATGGTCCAAATTGAGTTTTCTTGCAAATGGGCCTAAGTTTTCATGATTCAATCTTGCTCCACAAGTCACCAATGAGGTCCATATCCAAGTCCACGAATTTATGATGATTATTTGATTTTATAGTGAATTTATTCATTTAAAATATAATATAAGTCAAATAATTAAGATGGTAAACCAAGATTTGATTGAAGAAAGTATTCTTATTAGACTCAATCATTAATCATGCCATATATTTGATGCAATTTCGTGGAAAATAGGATTGGTAAGAGGAGATTAGATTTAGGCCAATTTTAGGAAGTTTCAAGATTGATTTTCAATCAAATTTCGATATCTTGATTCAAGGGGATTTGATTCAAGTTATGACCTAAAATTCATCTACTATATATGGACAAGGAATCCTAATGACCAGGGGAGAAAATTCTAACTTGGATGAACCCTAACCAACTTCAAAAAAAACTCAAGAACAAACCAACATGGGTTTTGGGATTATAGTCGTTTTCAGGTCAATTTGAAGATCAAATCACACTCCTGGGACATTCCTGAAGCTTTTCCAACTACTCCCAGTCCACGCCGCATCGGGAATCATCAACAACAGACTACGGTTTGTCACATATGTTTTAAGTCCGATTATATCATTACGTTCATTCTAAACAAGTTTCGAATATATATTTGTTTTTAGATTAACGATTGCAAGCTTTCTGGACAATTAATTTGATTTTGGTTGCAGTTTGAAGGATCCACCATGGTTAAGGTTTAAGGTTCAAATTTGGGGGTATTATTTGTAAGCGAAATCTAACCGGGATAAGATTACCAGTGTAATCAGGGTATTGAGTCTGATTGAAATATACCTTTTGTGTGTGTTATCATGGCTTGTGTGGTTTGTTTCAAGGTGCAGGAGCTATAGCTATGGAGTATTGGCCGTGGGTAAAAGTCGTAGTCTAATACAGGCCTAAGGGAACATCATACGCCTCCATCAATCAACCGTCTGATCATTCTGGATGTAGATCCTACGCACCTGGACGCAGCAACCCACCATAGACACTCACATAGCTACCACACAGGATCACGCCCAGGTTTTTTTGTTTATTTTTCATTATATAATCTTTTTCTTGTATTTTTTAATTAAACCAATTTGGTTTTTAGGTTTGTACTAGTAAATTAACGTAATTTAGGTTTTAGGTCATTTATTTTAATTTAGGGTTTTAGATTAATTTATTTAATAATTTAAAATTAGGTTTTTAAAAAAATAAGTTAAATAATTAGGATTAAATTAGGGTTAGGTTTACTCTAATAAATTTCGTTAATTGTTTTAATTGAATCAATCGATTACGATAATTAGCGACAAAAACTAACATTAATTTAATTTAGCTAATTCAGGTTAGGATCAATTTGTTAATCGTTTTGATCAAATTAATCGATTGTGATGATTAATAATAAATTATTAAATTTACAATTACCCCCTAAACAATTAAAATAATATATTCAAATAAGTTTATTTGCTAAGGGTTTTAACCGATTCGATTGGTTACGATGATTAGTAATCCCTCCTTAATTCGTTAATTGTTTTAATAAAACCTATTGATTACGATGATTAACGATAAATAATTTATTTAAAACACATCAATTTGCTAACGGTGATAATCGAATCAATCGATTAGAATAATTAGCAATTCTTTATTTAATTTGTTAATTATGTTGATCAAACCTATTGATCATCGCGATTAATGAAACATATTATAATTAGGGTTGTACGCCATATTAAAACGCAATTTCTTTTACAAAATTACAAAATTACGAATTTCAAAACTACGATAAGGTAATTCAAAATACCTTCACACATTCATACTAATTCTAAGGCGTACAGCCCTGCCCCGAACTACGTAGACTCTGATCCTCCCTAAGGAGGTACGTAGGCACTTGGATAACCAAGGCGTGTCCCCTTACCTAAAACTCCAATTAGGTTCGAATCTTACCGTTCACCCTTGAAAGCATAAACCTTGCCTTAACATTTTAGCCACAACCATTACCTTAGACAAAACCTTAGGAAATGGTTAAGGGTGCCTAACACCTTCCCTTTACATGAATATAATAACTTACCCAGAATTCTCTAAAACTTCGTAGGGTTTCCTATTCGCCCTGGCAGAATAGGTGGCGACTCTAAAATCTAAAATTTTTAGGGCAGGTTGCTACAGCTGGCGACTCTGCTGGGGATAAACCAATTGGTGAATTATTATGCTCCTAGGTTTGGCTTAAGGTTTAGGGTAGGGGGTTAATTATCAGGGTTTGGCTAAATTTTCAGGGTTAGGATTTTGGGGTTAGGGTTTAGGTTTTTTATTGAATATTTTATTTTCTATTTATTTATTTATTTATTGACATTTTTTTAGTTATAGTAATTTTTTACAGTTATTTAAATATATGTTTATTTACTGTTATTAATTTAATATGTTAAATATTTGTTTATTATTCTTTTCTGGGATATATAAATTGTGGTTAAAACATAAAGTGCGGCAATTATCCTTAAGACCAGGGGAGACTTGCATCGCCTACGAGTCTTATTGATAATTCAACTCAGAGTGGGTTGAATATCCGGAAATGTCCAAAACGAGGCTTGACTTTGTTGAGGGCAGGACTTGGTATTTGGCTGATCTCTGTGAGAACCTACCCCTAAAACTCGAACCTCATGGGCAAATGAGATGTTCTAAAATCCAAAGAGACAAAAAGTCTCGGAAGCTACAAACGGCCTCATGAGACCCTTGTTAAAACATACCCATGGGAAGGGTAGACTCCCTAAGCCGTCATGCCGAACCTATGAACTTAGGGTTAGGTGCTTATTATATGTTTGCAATTTATATACTATGAATATCTGTGTTTTAATTCTGCAGGTCTTTTTACGCGTTCCCTAGCCTGTAGGGATTCTGTTTCCAAGATCATGTCCTTCCCACGAAGGACATCTCCATTTATGCACGTCAATTGGCCTCTCGATGGTCATGAGACCTAGTGGTTGTCTTGAACAGTCACCATGTGCCTACATCTACGCACTCCCTAGCCGGCAAGGATTCTACTTCTAAGATCGCACTCCTCGCACGAAGGAAATCTTCGTTAGCATACGTCAATTGGCCTCTCGATGGCCATGAGATCTAGTGACTGTCTTGAACGGTCACCCTATGCTTGCTCCCGCGCATCCCCTAACCTGTAGGTTTTGGATTTCCATTTATAAATCTTTCATCCCTAGCCTGTAGGGATTTCACTTCATCCGATATCATCCTTAGATAGGTTGTGTTACGCATAGAGAACCTTCCCACGAGGGACAACTTCATTAGTACACGTCAAACGGCCTCTCGATGGCCATGAGATTTGGTGAGTGTCTTGAACGGTTACCAGCTGCTACCTTCTGCGTACTCCCTAATCTAAGGGATTTCCATTGGCGCGTCATAACATCTAGCTTGCAAGGATTTCACTAGGTTCTAATGTCACCTCTAAATCCGCATAGGCTATCCTTAGGGTTATATCTGTCACACGTCTGCATTGCATATAAGGAGTCATAATATACACAAAAAGAGGAGTCTTTTGCATACGCATGCATTTGCATTTTTATACATTCATACATTTACATTTGCATTTCTATCTTCGCCCGTATCCGTACTTACCGTGCTAGCCGATTTCTCGAGACTCACGAAGAAAATCAAAAGGATCACAAACTATGGAGAGAGAAGGATAAATTATTGAGAGATGAAAATGAACTTGGTCTTACAAAGAAAAAAAGGATGCCTTTCACCATGCCAGCCACATGTCCAGGCCTTTTCGTAACAAGATTATAAATACAATAAAGGTTATCATCGAGCAAGGATTAGTTCAACAAATAAGTTCCCCCATAGATACATTCAAGAGGTATCTAGTCATAAAGGGATTCATCTTAGAACATAGCAAAGCTTACAAGGATGCTTTACGATAACTTGGGGGCAAGGGTCAGTCCAACTGGGGCAATATCCAGAACGAAGATGCATAAGTACAATGGAGGGAAGGCGACATATGTTAACTCCCTACCAAGGGGAAAAAGGGTCGTAGGTTTTCTATATCAACTTACAAACACTGAAGGTTGCAAACGGTGTGATACTACCCTTAGAAAAAGTGAAAGAGGTTCAGTCAAAGGAAACTCATGAAGTTCCGGATGACGAAAACCCACCGCTAACAATTTATTCCCGACAGGTTTGACATGCCCAAGGAGAGTTCGAGGTTACCATTTACTTCTACAAGTCACAGAACTAAGAAGTAAAACAAAGTCATTGGATTAACAAAGGAGATTGTCCCTAGGATTAATAGGTGTTTATCATGTCAAAATTGCTACCCCTATGATCGCTAAGTGTTACCTAAGATAAAAGTTGTACCTTCTGATTAACAATTCTAATGGGATAACCATGCAGGTTTTGGAGTCAATTCGTTCGCTTCATTCTATCACTACTACGAATCTCCATTCGCACCCTTCTATTCTATTTCAATTTCAATTTCCGATTACTAACAAACTTAAGGGAGAATGACGAACACAAATAACTAAATCTTGCTAAACATATGCTTTCAAGGTAAGACCGATTCGACGATGTAAGGTATTGTTTCAAATCCTAAATAGTGGAGAAATAAGGAGATAATCCGTAGTCAACCCCCTCGAGCCAGGAGTTGGAGTTTGTTTCTATTTTTCAAATAAACCTTAATTTTAACTAGGGGCAGGGTAGATTTCGGTTAATTCAATGGTGTATTTGGTTGTCAAGAGAATCAACCAATCCAAGCAAAGGGTTCAAGCAAAGGGTCAAGCAAAGGTTGAAGCAAAGGTTCAAGCATAAAGGATCAAGAAAACGGTGCAAGCACATCTTCTTTCTCGCATTCATCAAAAAATGAGGAAGCAATGGAAATAACATTCGCAACATCTTCTTCTTCAATATATCATTGAGGATGTATCAAAGTCGAAGCTTAAAAATCAAGGTCAACATGGCAGTCACAATATTCAAAATCCAAGGATCAATATTTCAAAAAGAGCATTCAAAAAAAGAGGAGGAAAGCGCCCGCTAAGTCAAAATGGAAAATTCCAAAAAAATGGCTTAGGCAAAAATTAGGGCATCCCGATGGATCGAATACAAAGGAATTGACTCATGCAAAAATAAGGGATAGAAAAAACAAAAGCAAAATACAAAGGATAATCTTGTGACTGCTAAATCATCGATGCTTCCCGCCAATGCTTAGATCTCTACAACATTTTTCATCGGTGCTTGGATCTTCACTAATGCTTCCGCTCATCATCGGAACTAAAACAATTCTCTTGCAAATGAAACACATTCATTGGATTAAACGAACTTTAGGACTGGAGAACATCAAGGAGAAAGGGGTGGGTTAAATAAATTTTGAGTCGTATATCCGTTGTTTCTTAAACCATGAACCAGGCCAAGTTACAACATTCAAAAGTCCTAATTGAGGTAAGGTTAACTATGAAAGCATATTGAGCAGGATCTTGTTATACTGACTCCTAGGGTTGTTAAAACTGTTCCTAACCACTACGCTTCTTCAAACATTCATCTTCGATCATCCAGTTCTAATTCACAACGGACTTCGATTTCAAAACTTGCACGCGCATCGCATTGGAGTTACTTCTCAAAGGGCATGGCGTCATCTACGAATATACACTTAGCATCAAGGAAATCTTGAAATTGGTTTAACCAAAGGCGAGAATTTCTAATAAAGACTCTTGAATAGGGGAACCACGTCCAGAGGGTTCTCCTAAACAGGGGCAAAATCTCAAGGATTACAAGGGCATACAATCAAAGATCCTATTAACTAGGGGCATTCATCCTAAGGTTCAATCGACTTGGGTCACATCTCGAAGCAATAACAATCTGGGGCATGTCAAACATGGGAGAAATTTAAACCAAATGGATAGAACACCATGGATAGCCCTCCATATCCTGGAGATCGAGGGAATACCCTTCAATCTAAACGTTGAAGCATATGTATCACATTTGTATGACAAGGTTATTTCTCGGGGTACTTCCTTCATGGCGTGGAGATCAGAAGCATCTTTTCCAAAAAAACTAAATATTGGGGCAGTGGATGTCAAATCCATAGGTTGAACAATGCAAAAGGTTAAAGGGGTGGAGAACCTCAAAAGGTTAAAGGTGGATAACTTCAAAAGGTTAAAGGTGTGGAGAATTTCAAGAGGTTAAAGGTGCAAATAATTGTAAAAGGTTAAAGACGGGGAGAATTTCGAAAAGTCAAAGGCGTGGAGTAATTCAAAAAGCCAAACCAGGGAAAGACGCATAGCAAAAGGAAAAGGCATCCTAACACTTTGCAAACAAATCTTTCTCCTAACTACGATCTGCAAGTTCAAAAGCAGGTATTGGGAAGTCACGCTAGCATCACACCCCACCCTATCAAACAACCTTACAACATTAGCGAGCTATATACGCTTTGGTTATCAAACAACCTATCATTAGAGCATCATGCAAATATACATAAGTCATGCATTGCATACATTGGTTAATACATTACATCTCAACTTCTATTCAAAAAACGGGTACCAGGGGATTGGTTCAGGACCTAATGGTCTAGAAGAAGACTCAAACCTGAAGTTCCGCTCAAAAACATTTTACGCATAAGCGTTACTAGTTGGCATAAGCATAGTCAATGCATGGTTTAAACAAATTCAATGGGTTATAAGGAGATAAAATCTGTGGATTGATTAGTGGTTTTTACATGTTTATTTACCGTTGATTTTAGTCGTCTTTGCTTTATATTGTCAAGTGTTTTACTTCATTCTTCTACATTTTATGCTTTGGTTGTGTATTTTACTGTTTGCAGGCTTAAAGGAATAAATCGAGACAAATCAATGCCAAAAAGTACAAAAAGGGGAGTTTCGAAGGAAGTGAAAAATCAAGCTACATGAGGTCTGACACGACCACCTGTGTCACCTGAAACTGGCCGTGTTAGGATGAAGTGTGGCCAAGAAAATGCAAAAGAGATGAAAGTCACGGGGCTGACACGACTCGTGTTAGCAAGTGTGAGATCTTGAAATTTTCAGCATGTTTCTCATCGTGACATGCGTGTAGTATTTTGATCATAACTAGAGCTTCGTAACTCGGAATGACGCGGTTCCGGTGGTAAAATTTCGCTAACGAAAAGGGCTACAACTTTGATGAAGAACACAAAGCCAAATTCTAAAGTTAAGGGCTTACACTGTAACACCCCATAATTTCAGTTTATTAATTTAATTTGGATTTAAATTAAATAATTGGAATTTTAGTATTTTATTTGGAATTATTTGGAAAATGATGAGTTATTGGCATTGGGCCTAGAGTGGTGATTAGCAGAAGAGGGGGTGTTGACTAAGCAAGCCCATTATAATATTTATTTTATTTTATTTTTCATAAAATAAGGAATTTGGGAAAAAGAGGAAGCAGAAGCAGGAACTGAGTCTGAGGAAAAAGGAGAACACGTGAAAGTGAGAAGAGCCAAAGGGGAGGAAGATCTTCGAAGATTCGACTCTGAGGTAAGGGGGGATTCTTCGGGTTAGTATTCCTTATA
This sequence comes from Vicia villosa, assembly GCF_029867415.1. NCBI lineage: Eukaryota > Viridiplantae > Streptophyta > Magnoliopsida > Fabales > Fabaceae > Vicia > Vicia villosa. The sequence goes on along the minus strand of NW_026705552.1, from coordinate 235,416 downwards.
TGATTATAGGTAGTATGATTGATTAGGATTGTTGTCTAGTCCAATCGTACGTGTCGGGTTTGGGACTTTGTTAGGTTTTGATGAATTGGTATGAATTACATGATTCTGTTGATGCTCATGTTATGTGTTGTTAATACTTGTATAAAATTTGTCTGAATTATGTGTTTATATGAAAATTGATGTTATATGTGTCGTATGTTCGTATGTACCTGAAATTGGGGTTATGGGATAGGGTAAAAGCTGTCAAAATGGTGATTTTTGCTGTGCAGGTACGTAGGAACCGGTTCCCGTATGGGACGAACCGGTTCCCCCTTGTAAAAACAGAGAAATATGGATTCTGGGTAGCTGGGAACCGGTTCCCATGTAGGGACAACCCGGTTCCCCATAGTAAAAATCAGAGACGTGACTTTGAAGCTGCCAGGAACCGGTTCCCACGTAGGGACAACCCCGTTCCTGCAGCACTTTTCTAAAAATGTTTTATCTTTGAAAACTCATAACTTTTGATCTGAGTATCCGATTTATGTGCCGTTTTGGGCGTTGCAAAGCTAATGAGATACTTTATCTGATGAATTGATAAAATGGGCAATAGCCAACTTTACTTTTAAACTCGATTTAATTATTAATGAATTGAAAGATAGTATATGTATATGTGCTTATATATATGACTATTGATGCATGTATTTGTGTTGGTGATGAGATTGTGATATCCATTGAGTGATGTTAGTATATAACATGTCGTAGATGATATATGTTTTGTGATTATGTTGTTGGGTTGCTTTGACAATTTGTTACATTGTGTGCAATGATGATGGATATAACGATGTTTGATCGTGGTGATGATTGGTGATTGTGAATATTAATATATTGTTAATATTAATATGTTGGTTATGGTAGCAATTAACATTAATATGATGTGTATGTTAATTGTGAGGATGTAGTGTACATATGTGAATGATTGTATATGTATGATGATGATGATTGATGATTGTGAATATTAATATGTTGTTAATATTAATATGTTGGCTATGGTGGCAATTAACATTAATATGATGTGTATGTTAATTGTGATGATGTGATGTATGAATGTGAATGATTGAATGATGCTTATACATGTACATACTTGTTGTGACCTTATTGGTAAGAGGTGTTAAGCGATGTTAAGCATCGGAATGATGATGATGTATGAAGATGTAAGTATGTGTCATGTGTGCATTATTCATAAATCATTTGCATTGGAAGGCTAATTCCCATTGTGTGGAGATTAGCGGGAAGTCATCGTGTGCCCATGTGGGGTGTGAGCGATGAGGCAGTAGTCGTGTGCCCATGTGGGGTGTGAGCGACTAGAGGGCAGTATCAAAGAGAGAAGTCCTGTGATATGATTCACGAATTTTGGTACCACATGCATAGTGTCAGTTGCATCATATGCATTGGTGATAACATGATTGGATGAGATCCAGTGTTATGCCTTGGTGTGTTTTTACATGGTTGATGTATTAAAAAGATGTTGTTAATATGACTTGATCCTTGATGAAATTGATGAGTTGTGGGCCGATGGCCAATATTGTTGGATGATGCTTGCTTGTTGTAATAATTCCGATTATATGTATGATTGAGTGGATGATAATTACTATGAGATTTTATTGCTTATGATTGCATAATGCTTATTAATTCGAATGAAACTCACCCTTACTTTGATGATTTCAGATTAAGGATGTAGCGGCGTCTTGATTGGGTGAAGATAGCTTGTAAGCTAGCCCGTAGTTCGTGTCGAGTCATGCTCTGATTGTAACACTGGGGAACGATAGTTTAGAGACGAATTATTATGTCGGTCTTGTTGTTTTATGATTGTTTTAGAATAACTTGCATGGATAATGAATATGCAATGTTATGGATTATTGTCCGCTGTGTTGAACATGAATTGTAATTATGTTAAGTGGTTCCTCGTGTAGCATGACAAATGACTATGGTATTTTTCTGTTAAAGAAGTTGTGACATCCTTGTATTTCATGTTTACTCTGATTATTATTCTATTTTCCGCGGGGGTTTAGAAGGGTGTTACAATAGTGGTATCAGAGCCTGGTTGGTCGTTGTGACCAGAGTCTTGTTGTTAATTTTTCCTTTCGGTATGCGACATGTGTGTGAAACACTGTTGGTACTCAGTGTGTTCTAACGGTTTGCTTGCAGAAGTGGGATTGAAACTAGTGGGGGAGAAGTCATGCTTCTCGGATATGTCTCAGATGCAAGATGTTAGAGTGATGCGTAGGGCTGCAGTACAAGAGTGTGGAGTTATTGTTTTCTGAAGTGAAGGTGACATGGACTGAAGACTGTGGTTGTTGTTCAGTCGGAGTGTATCGGAGTAGATGATGGTTATTTCTGAGAAATGGAATTTCGAAGTTGTGATGCTTCAAGTGCTACTGATGGACTGTGATGTTGTTGTGTGAGTAGCCCTATGTGAAAGGTCGCTGTTGAAGCAGTGATTAAAGGAAGTATTGTCGTAGACCTTGTCGTAGGATTACTAGTAAGTAATTGAGATGATGGTAGAGGTTATCGATGTTGTTGAAAACTCTTTAAAGAGCGAGTAATGTGAAGAGACGAGTACGATCTCAAGGATAAGAAGGTTGATGATGGCGTACATGAATTTGGTTTCAGGATGTTGCAGAAATCGAGCTTCAACGATGAAATGTGTTGTTTAAGTTATAAGAAGTTTGGAAGCAAAGAGATCTGATAAGATGATGTTAATAATGAGATTAATTTTAAAAGGATGAGTTTTGGAGCAGAATTTCCGTAAGCAAATCGCAGGAAGATTGCTGAATCGTTATGAAACTTCGAAAATTCATAACTAGAGTTCTGGACATCCGATTTGAGTTCCGTTTGAAGCGTCGGAAAGCTAACGAGATGAAATTTGTTATAAAAACGGTTGCAGCAGCTGTAACATATCTAATTGCGTCAGGATGATGTTAGAAAGAGGTGAAGTTACGGTTACACTTGTCCTTAGAACTAGACTGTTCGTTGGTGCGACATGGGATGTCAGTGTCAGAGTTAAACAGAATAAAGGAATAATGGGAAGACTTGTTGAGAAGCAATCTTAGAGATTAAATGTGCCAATTGAGAAGTTTTGGAGATGTCGTATAGAGTTTTGTTGCATGGTATCGGTATTGTATCTTGGGTAACGGTTGGAAACATACATGTCTTGAGCTCTGAGTGTCGGATTAATGTACCGTTTGAACCCATGAAGAGGAGAGATTATGTTATAACTTGTGGAAGAGTTATAAATACAGTAGAGTGGTCCTATGAGGAGATATTATGATGTTGGATAAAGAGGCCTAGACCAGTGTTGAAATAGGAATGCTTATTACCGCGATTGTTCGGAACGAAGTCGAGTAGAATATGTCGTTGATGAATAAGATGATAAAGATGATTTAAGTATTAATGGAATTGAGTGATGAGGGAATCAGTAGAAAAAGTGAAATAGACTTTGGAACCATTTGTGGTATATTGTGATGCGTCGTTGATGGGTTTGGATGGTGTATTGATGTAAAATCAGTAAGTAGTAACTTATGCGTCAGGACGATTGAAAGCGCAGGAAGGGAATTATCCGACCCATGACTTAGAGTTGACGACTGTGGTTTTGTTTGTGGCAACATTATTTGTATGGTTGAGATTGGAAGTGTTTAGTGATCATAAGAGTCTGGAGTACCCGTTTGATCAGCAAGGGCTTAATGTGAAGCAATAGACATGGTTAGATTTTTCTTGGATTATCATCTTGGTGAGGAAGATGTTGTGTCAATGCACTGAGTAGGGAACCTCTAAAAAGATCGATGCTGATGGAGAAAGAGTTGGATTTAATTGAACAATTCAGAGAATTAAGTTTGGTATGTGAAGGTGTTCCTACTAATGTTAGATTGGGTATACTAAAACTGACTAATGGTATTCCTGACGAGATTAGAGGAAATCAGAAAGCTGATGTTGAGTTGATCGATAAGTCTACTTTGGATTACCAAAGTAAAGATGGCGGGTTCAGAATCGGAGAGGATGGTATAATGAGGTTGGTGGTCGCTGTTGTGTTCCAGATGTTACCGAGTTGAGAAAGAATATTCTAGAAGAAGGACACCATAGAGAATTATTAGACTATGGCAATGTCAATGAGTTTGGGTGCAAACTCGGAAAAGACACTATTATGTAGTAACAACGGCTTATGCTTAAATATGATTGTCGGCTATCTATTGACAAATTGAGGACTTGATCACCCTTAATCTCTTGTCAATAATAGGCGGAATTATATAGATGGTATAAGATTGCTTGTTACCTTAATGGTATAAGGTATGACGAATGTTGAGATGTGAGAACAACCACTCACCATATTGTGGGAACTTATGAAGGAGTGAATATGAAGGAGTGCAAAGCATTGGACGGTGACTTAAGACGAGTAGTCGTAGTCGTACAGCGGAAGTATGATGTAAAGTGGTGTTATGAGTGCTACTCGTGAGTAGTGAGAATTAATATGTCGGGGTTCTACATGGAGAATATATGTTGATCTATAGGTTGGATTTGGAATCTCGTAGACATAAGGATGTCCTGCCAAAGGATTAGAACCCTTTTGAATAATTGCCGAGATGATGGATATCCTATTATGGTTGAATGTAGTTAATGAGTATGTGTTCGGAGAAGTTAAGACAACGAGTTAATACTATGTAATGCCATAATAATTTTGTACTGTTGTAAGGTGTTATGTAAATTTCTAAATATAATGAGGGATTATACTCTACGAAGGACGAAGTTGATTTGATTCTTAGTGGAGAGTGGGACTCAGTTGAGCTATCTTGTAAGCAATGGTATATTGAGGATGATGAGCTATGTAATTATAACTACTGATGTGTGCTTGATCCGATAGTGGGAATGTTTTTAATAGATGAAGTAACTCGGGAATTTGCTCTGAGTAAGTGTAAGTATTACTTTATCGCTCAATTGGAAGAGTGTCCCTAAGGTTAGTACATGGGTAAATGGAATCTATTACTACAGTGTTGATCAGTTGCGATCATACCATGGATTACGTAATTGTATTATTCAGTTGTTGAGCGTATTGTATGGATCGTACCTCGAAGTTTCATTGTTGTTAACCGTTGGAGTTATATCGAGTGGTACACCTGGGGATGGTCAAATGCAACGTAAGAACTGAGATTGAATGCATGAGATATGCTTGTGTTGGTTATGTCAGATGAATTTTGAGACTCGACCAAGAAGGTGTTAACGGAGAATGGGAGAGTCAAATGAAGTACTCTTATCTGGGACTTTCACTTGAAGTATGTTTTCGAGGACGAAAACTCTTTTAGTGGGGGAGAGTTGTAACACCCCATAATTTCAGTTTATTAATTTAATTTGGATTTAAATTAAATAATTGGAATTTTAGTATTTTATTTGGAATTATTTGGAAAATGATGAGTTATTGGCATTGGGCCTAGAGTGGTGATTAGCAGAAGAGGGGGTGTTGACTAAGCAAGCCCATTATAATATTTATTTTATTTTATTTTTCATAAAATAAGGAATTTGGGAAAAAGAGGAAGCAGAAGCAGGAACTGAGTCTGAGGAAAAAGGAGAACACGTGAAAGTGAGAAGAGCCAAAGGGGAGGAAGATCTTCGAAGATTCGACTCTGAGGTAAGGGGGGATTCTTCGGGTTAGTATTCCTTATATGATTATAGGTAGTATGATTGATTAGGATTGTTGTCTAGTCCAATCGTACGTGTCGGGTTTGGGACTTTGTTAGGTTTTGATGAATTGGTATGAATTACATGATTCTGTTGATGCTCATGTTATGTGTTGTTAATACTTGTATAAAATTTGTCTGAATTATGTGTTTATATGAAAATTGATGTTATATGTGTCGTATGTTCGTATGTACCTGAAATTGGGGTTATGGGATAGGGTAAAAGCTGTCAAAATGGTGATTTTTGCTGTGCAGGTACGTAGGAACCGGTTCCCGTATGGGACGAACCGGTTCCCCCTTGTAAAAACAGAGAAATATGGATTCTGGGTAGCTGGGAACCGGTTCCCATGTAGGGACAACCCGGTTCCCCATAGTAAAAATCAGAGACGTGACTTTGAAGCTGCCAGGAACCGGTTCCCACGTAGGGACAACCCCGTTCCTGCAGCACTTTTCTAAAAATGTTTTATCTTTGAAAACTCATAACTTTTGATCTGAGTATCCGATTTATGTGCCGTTTTGGGCGTTGCGAAGCTAATGAGATACTTTATCTGATGAATTGATAAAATGGGCAATAGCCAACTTTACTTTTAAACTCGATTTAATTATTAATGAATTGAAAGATAGTATATGTATATGTGCTTATATATATGACTATTGATGCATGTATTTGTGTTGGTGATGAGATTGTGATATCCATTGAGTGATGTTAGTATATAACATGTCATAGATGATATATGTTTTGTGATTATGTTGTTGGGTTGCTTTGACAATTTGTTACATTGTGTGCAATGATGATGGATATAACGATGTTTGATCGTGGTGATGATTGGTGATTGTGAATATTAATATATTGTTAATATTAATATGTTGGTTATGGTAGCAATTAACATTAATATGATGTGTATGTTAATTGTGAGGATGTAGTGTACATATGTGAATGATTGTATATGTATGATGATGATGATTGATGATTGTGAATATTAATATGTTGTTAATATTAATATGTTGGCTATGGTGGCAATTAACATTAATATGATGTGTATGTTAATTGTGATGATGTGATGTATGAATGTGAATGATTGAATGATGCTTATACATGTACATACTTGTTGTGACCTTATTGGTAAGAGGTGTTAAGCGATGTTAAGCATCGGAATGATGATGATGTATGAAGATGTAAGTATGTGTCATGTGTGCATTATTCATAAATCATTTGCATTGGAAGGCTAATTCCCATTGTGTGGAGATTAGCGGGAAGTCATCGTGTGCCCATGTGGGGTGTGAGCGATGAGGCAGTAGTCGTGTGCCCATGTGGGGTGTGAGCGACTAGAGGGCAGTATCAAAGAGAGAAGTCCTGTGATATGATTCACGAATTTTGGTACCACATGCATAGTGTCAGTTGCATCATATGCATTGGTGATAACATGATTGGATGAGATCCAGTGTTATGCCTTGGTGTGTTTTTACATGGTTGATGTATTAAAAAGATGTTGTTAATATGACTTGATCCTTGATGAAATTGATGAGTTGTGGGCCGATGGCCAATATTGTTGGATGATGCTTGCTTGTTGTAATAATTCCGATTATATGTATGATTGAGTGGATGATAATTACTATGAGATTTTATTGCTTATGATTGCATAATGCTTATTAATTCGAATGAAACTCACCCTTACTTTGATGATTTCAGATTAAGGATGTAGCGGCGTCTTGATTGGGTGAAGATAGCTTGTAAGCTAGCCCGTAGTTCGTGTCGAGTCATGCTCTGATTGTAACACTGGGGAACGATAGTTTAGAGACGAATTATTATGTCGGTCTTGTTGTTTTATGATTGTTTTAGAATAACTTGCATGGATAATGAATATGCAATGTTATGGATTATTGTCCGCTGTGTTGAACATGAATTGTAATTATGTTAAGTGGTTCCTCGTGTAGCATGACAAATGACTATGGTATTTTTCTGTTAAAGAAGTTGTGACATCCTTGTATTTCATGTTTACTCTGATTATTATTCTATTTTCCGCGGGGGTTTAGAAGGGTGTTACATACACGGCCCGTGTTAATTAACACGGCCACCCGTGTTGATAGGTCTGGGCAGATTTTCAAAATTACACCAGTCAGTGAATCAACACGGGCACCCGTGTTAATCAACACGGCCCGTGTAGATGGATGCGAACAGAAACTTCACTTTTTGATCTGTTTCAATATGTCCCGTCATTAAGGGTACTTTGGACTTTTTGTGGACACTGAGACTGATACTTATACTATTTAAACGAAGTTTGTGTAAGGAGAGAAGGACTTTTTGGCAAGGAGAAGACAAGATTGAAGATTGGAGAAAACAAGGGTTTGGGAGAGAAGAAGGTCTTCATGAACGGAAGCGATTGAAGATCAACTTTCATCTCAATTCTTGTAATGTATCTATTTTATATTTTGTTTTCTTTGAACAATATGAGTAACTAAACCCTAATGCTAGGGGGTGTCCCTGATTTGATTCTGTAATGATTTTGAATTCTTGAGTTCATCAATATATTTGTTTTCTTATTCAATTTAATTGTACAAGGTTTTTATGATTTCTTTGTCGGACCAACAAGATTGATTTACGGTTAACAACCAGCTGGACAACGGTTGTTAAGGTTTTTGTACGATTAGACTATAATAGATATCACCTAGGACTAGGGATACCCTATAGTTACCGGTTAACTCTTGATAACATAAAGGCTTGATTTCATCATAATTCTCTAAGGACTTAGGATTTAGGATGAATGTTCAAAGGTTTTCCCACTAAGGACTTAGGGGAAAATAATCTAAAGAGCGGTAATTAAAGGTTATGAATTTGTTGAAGAGATCTAAATCCAAGGTTATTACAGGAACAATCACACACTATACCCCTAGCATAATACTCATATTTGTCAAAAAGCCAATTTACTTTGCTGCTTATTTTAATTATTGTTTAGTCACAATTTGCAAACACAACCCCAACATTAGTTTTTGTTTAATTAAACTACAATTTGAACTCGATATTACTACGCAGTCCTTGAGATCGACATTCGAGGAATTTCCCTATTATTACTACAGAGGCAAAATAGTACACTTACTATTTTTCCGATCATGGATCACCATATATACATACGCATTAGCGTACATACGTGCAACATTTACGCTCAAGCATTGAGCGTCTGCAATGATGATATGTGCATACGAGCATCACACTATCAAACATCACTCATATACAAACGGTTCATACATCTACATTGTACAAACAACAGGATCACATGCATATACATGATGCATACGCATTTACAAGCTAGCTTTTACACATGTGATCTTGCTAGCACTATAGCAAGTAAACCTTTATACAGGAAAACTTGCTAGGACCATAGCAGGTGATCCCTTTGGTGCAGGTAAGCTTGCTAGAACCATAGCAAGTGATCCCTTTGGTGCAGGTAAGCTTGATAGAACCATAGCAAGTGATCCCTTTGGTATAGTTAAGCTTTCTAGAACCATAGCAAGTGATCCCTTTGGTGCAGGTAAGCTTGCTAGAACCATAGCAAGTGATCCCTTTGGTGCAGGTAAGCTTGCTAGAACCATAGCAAGTGATCCCTTTGGTGCAGGTAAGCTTGCTAGAACCATAGCAAGTGATCCCTTTGGTGCAGGTAAGCTTGCTAGAACCATAGCAAGTGATCCCTTTGGTGCAGGTAAGCTTGCTAGAACCATAGCAAGTGATCCTTTTGATGCAGGTAAGCTTGCTAGAACCATAGCAAGCGATCCTTTTGGTGCAGGTGAATTTGCTAGAACCATATCAAGTGAATCTTTATGCAGGTAAACTTGTCAGAACCATGGCAAGTGAATCCTTTTACGCAGGTGAATTTGCTAGAACCATAGCAAGTGGTCCTTTTGGTGCAGGTAAGCTTGCTAGAACCATAGCAAGTGATCCCTTTGGCGCAGGTTAATTTGGTAGAACCATAGCAAGTGAATCTTTATGCAGGTAAACTTGTCAGAACCATGGCAAGTGAATCCTTTTACGCAGGTGAATTTGCTAGAACCATAGCAAGTGAATCCTTTTACGCAAGTGAATTTGCTAGAACCATAGCAAATGAATCCTTTTACGCAGGTGAATTTGTCAAAACCATGGCAAGTGAATCCTTTTATGCAGGTAAACTTGTCAGAACCATGGCAAGTGGACCCTTTTACGCAGGTAAACTTGCTAGAACTATAGCAGGTGAATCCCTTCTACACAACAAACTGCGAGCCCTCGCTATTGATAGCTACGTTTATTCATCACGTTAGTCCCTTGGCAGTGATCTCCTTCAAATCTTCGCGCTAATTAATATCATCCCCGGGAGAAAATAGGGATTTATTTTCCCTGATCAGAGATGGTTATACAGAATTACTATGCGTTTCATCCACATAGTGGTGCCCATACATCATCCAACTAGCTCATGCATACATTGTTCATAATACCTACATACATAACATAAAAGATTCTCATTTATTTTGAGAATCTCATTACATAACACATGCATCATGACATTGCATAAAATTAGTGTTGCCTTTTTAGGTCGTTCTACGATCAAATGGATATCATCATCCAAGTACAGTGCAAATACGATCGTGTCAACGATTCAATCTTAACACTCTTTCAAGACAAATACAATTCTGATGCTTCATTCCGAGTCTTTCTTCAAAGGTAATTCAGAAATAATCAAAGAATTTCTTATCCTTTCTAGGAACCTTTCTAGGTAGTCTTTTCTAAGACGCTTATCATCCTTTCTAGGAACCTTTCTGAAGGATAGAAAAACACTTAGAAAGGGGGGGTTTGAATAAGTGTAGCTTTAAAACTTGTAAGATAAAAACAATTTGCACAATGATTTTTATCCTGGTTCGTTGTTTAACTAAACTACTCCAGTCCACCCCTTTTGAGTGATTTACCTCACCTAAGGATTTAATCCACTAATCACACTTGATTACAATGGTTTTCTACTTAGAAACACTCTAAGTCTTCTAGAGTATCCTGATCACAACCTGATCACTCTAGGAACAAACTGCTTAGACAACTTCTAAGACTTGCTAGAGTATACTGATCAACAACCTGATCACTCTAGTTCTTACAACTTAATGTAAACAAATTCTAAGAGTATTACAATGCTTCTGAAAAGCTATAATCACAACAGTGATATTTCTCTTAAAGTTTAAGCTTAAATCTCACTAAGATATTACAGCAACAATGTAGTGAGCTTGAAGATGAAGTTTGAGAGCTTTTGAATTTGACAGCGTTTCAGTTTAATGCGCAAATGTTATATTCAAAATTCGTAACGTAGCTTCTCATCAGAACTTCATATTTATAGGCGTTTGAGAAGATGACCGTTGGGAGCATTTAATGCTTTGCGTAATCCGTACAGCATTGCATTTAATGTTTCACTCTTTTGTCAACTACCTTGAGCCTTGTTTTCGCTGTGTCTACTGACGTTGCCTTTATAGCTTCTAACGTTCCTTTTGTCAGTTAGCGTAGCCTGCCAGTCTAGTACTTGCTTCTGATCTGATGTTCGTGTAAACAACGTTTGAATGTCATCAGAGTCAAACAGCTTGGTGCAGAGCATCTTCTTGTCTTCTGACCTTGAAGAGCTTCTGAGCGTGATACCATGAGAACTTTAGTGCTTCTGCTTCTGATCTCAAGTTCTTTTGATGCTTCCATAGACCCATGTTCTGATTCTGCTTGACCATCTTCTGATGTCTTGCCAGACCATGTTCTGATGTTGCATGTTGAACCTTCTGAGTCAGTTGCTTCTTGCGCTGATTTTATGCATACTCTTTGTATAATTCCTGAAATGGAAATTGCATAGTATTAGAGTACCACATTATCTCATACAAAATTCATATCCTTGTTATCATCAAAACTAAGAATATTGATCAGAACAAATCTTGTTCTAACAATCTCCCCCTTTTTGATGATGACAAAAACATACATAAATGATATGAATTTGCGATCCGAATATCAGACGGCTAAAGACAATTACACAGCTATAGCACAAGCATATAGACAATGTGTGAATATGTCTCCCCCTGAGATTAACAATCTCCCCCTGAGATAAATAATCTCCCCCTGAAATAAATACTAGAAGAATTTTTATAAATAAAAGACTTCCCTGAGTATTTTAGTAGTGACGTTCACATATGCTTAGATCTTCAGAACATTCACAGCTTCTGATTCTTGCTTCCATAGGACAGCTTCAGAACTTGAATTTCCTAGATCTTCAGACTATTCATAGCTTCTGATTCTTGCTTCCATTTGACAGCTTCAGAGCTTGAATATCTTCTTGAGTCATTACATGCTAGATTGTATCAGAACATTGTTGAATGTACCAGAGCATCATCAGAGCATCTCTACATCCTGAAATGTTACAGAACAAACTAAACGACAAAAGTCAGCATGAATGAATCAGAACATAAAATATGTATCAGAACATATAATTATGTATCAGAGCATATAAACATAAAATGTTTCATAGCATATTTTGTAATTAAAACATGCATCAGAACAAATAAAGAATAAGAATGAAAGTATATTCTATCATCAGAATATCAGAACATTCTTCCTTCTTGCTTCTGATTCTTGAAGCTTTATAGCACTCAGCTTGCTTCAATTTCCAAGAGCTTGATTCTTTATAGAGTTGCTTTTCCCCATCTCTTTGCTTCTCATGTTGAGCTTTTAAAGAGGATATTCAATTCCTGCAAGACAACACTCAAAGACATAGAACTTTGCAAGTTCTGTTAGAAATGTGGAGCCTTTCTCCCAGCAATTGATAAAATAAAACAGATCATTTATCACATTTTTCTCCCCCTTTTTGTCATAACATCAAAAACATAAAAGATTCAGATGAAAATCACGACAAACACATAGAAGAAAAGGATAATTTTCATTAAGCACGAAGAAAAGGTTCAGAAGTACAAGAGGAGGGGCAAGAGAAGATTCAAAGAAAAACAGATGCAGCAAAGCAAAAAGAAAACAGTCTAAGACTCAATCTAAGATGACCCTAGCTTCGACATGATCTTGGACAGCATATCATGAATCCCACTGTTGCTCTCATTCTGCCTTTCCATGAAAGCACGAAACTCTGCTCATCCTGGTTCTTCTGAATAACTTCCAAAGTCCTTGCAAGACGGGAAGGTTCATCAGAAGAAGCTTCACAACTTCTTTCCAAAGGGATGACATTCTGATCCGCAGCTTCCATGATCAGATTATTTGCAGGATTTTCCTCAACAGGAATTGTTTCAGCAACATGATCTTCAGCATCTGCTTCTTCCATAGAAGCATCTCCATAGTCTGCAGTAGGAACCTCAGAATCTCCATTCTCAAGTGCCTGAAGAATGGCAGCAAGATTCCTAGGAGCAGAAGGACCTTCAACTTCTGGTGGGTCAACAACTTCTGGAATGACCAAGCTTGGGTCTTCCTTAGAAGGGTTTTCCCTCAAAAAGTCAAAGAGAGTCCTGAAATCTCCGAGCAGAACAGGATATTGAGGTCTCCATACCATAATTTCCCTGCAAGGGTTAGCTTCCATTGCAGCAGCAATTCTTGCTTCTTCCAGTTCATCCACAAACCTCTTCTCCTCAACAGCAACCCTATTTCTGAGGGGATGGTAGTAGATACTATTGTCACCCTCCAGAAGGTAACCAGCATGACCAGGGGCAGCAGCCACTAGTCTCTTCTGTACTCCCATAGCTCCTACTTGAAAATCCTAACGAAAGCTTTTCCAGAGGTTTCTCGTAGAAACATCATCAAGACCATTGAGGAAAGCATCTCTCAGAAGGTCAAGCCTAATGATCATGTCACTTATGAACAACTCCAGACAAATGATAGGTTCAAGTTCAGGAGGGTTGAAGGTGAATTTGTAGTCAGGGTAGAGAAGACAGTAAGGGTTGGATTTTCTGGTGGTTAGGGGATGGGATAGAGAAGATGGAGGTGCAGTGGTTGAGGAAGATGGGATATCTGTGGGAATGACTGAGGATGAAGGGATATCTGTGATTGGAGTAGATGAAAAATGAATAATTATAATGGGAGTTGATGAGGATGGCTTGTCAGAAGGAGTTGGAGGAAGAATATTTAGTGGTGTAGGGTTTAAGACAGGAGTAGAAAGAGAAGGTGAGAGAGGATTTGGTATAGTGAAGGTATTTTGTGGTTCAGAAGAAGGTGGTTGGGTAGAAGATTGAGGTACAGAAGGAGGTGTAAAAACATGCCTGGAGACAATTGCAGAAGGAGCATTTGCAGATCTGGGAGTACGAAAGGAATCTCTAATTTTCTTCTGCTGATATTCTGGAGTGTTCACCTTGTCAGGATCATAGGTGATCCTCTGCTTCTTGGCTTGCTTGGCCTCATCTTCTTGAGCCTTTCTTTTTAGCCTAGCCTGTTGTTTCTTCTGATCCTTCTTCTAAAGATCAGCTTTTGACAGAAGCACTTTACCACGGATCCACGCAGGATCAACTTTAGATTGTTTCCTAAAAGAATCTTCCAAGTGGTGCTTAACAGCCTTGTGAAGTTCTAAATGAAACAAAGTGGCAAAACCTTCAGCAGGAACTCTCCTTGACAGAATATCTGGAAAGCTTGTACCAACAGAAGATACCGTCTGGATGAGATCAAATCTGAACAAATCCACACCGTTGAAGACGGGACCTTGAACAACTCCAAAAAATTGGGACGCTCCAAGGGTCCTGATAGAATCCAGTAAATTGCTTTCGGTCAGAATGCCAGATATCATTCTGGCGAAAGGAATAGTTTTCCTTGGAATATGAGGATACTTTGCCCTTTCTTCTTCTCTTGACTCAACAATAGAAGTCTTCAGATTCTCAAACAGAATGTGAGAGATGTTGAGTTCTATCTTTTTGCCAATGCCGAAGAGAGTATACTTGTGATCAGGACTGATGTAGGCAGAGGAGGAGAATAACTTCTTCCTGTGGTGAAGAGAACCCAGAATAATCTCAGCCCACACTTGATAAAACGGCCTTAAAGTACCAGTTTTATGAGATTCAGTTCCGAAAGCAAGAGAGATTTGATGTTCAACCTGATACCAGTTAACCCTTCCAGGTTCAAGACCGGTGCAACCTTTTTCGTCATCCAGGTTGTATAGCTTCCTGATGAGCTTTTCTGTAATAACCACTTCATGCCCTAGCACGAAAGAAATGATGGCAGTTGGGGTAACTGTTGCATGTACCCAGAAATCCTTCACCAGTTCAGGATAAATTGGTCCAACCAATCTATCGAGATAGTTTGACCATCCCTGTGCTAATATTCTAGCATCACACAGAAAACCGTTTGCTCTTAGGTTGTTGAAGTCCACAGCAGATTCACATAGAACTTCCAGTTCGTCAGTGGGAATCATGCATGTTTTCGGAGGAGCATACCCATATTTGCAGAGAAGAATCTGAGTAGAAGATAGTCTTTCTACTGGGCTTGATAAACTAGATGAAGAGTACATGATGATGCTGCTTGGTTTCAGATCACAAACTAGGGTTTGAAAGAAACGAATGCAAAGAGAGAGATACACAAATGGAGAGAGATAGAAAGAAATGAAATGAAGATGAAGCGGGTTATTTAAACGGTTTTAAAAAAGAAAATAAAATAAAGTAAAAAGAAAACTGTTTGAAAGAAATGATTAAAAAAATGACATCAATATGCATTTAATGAGAAATGACGTTAGGAGAGATAATGTGACAAAGTGAAATGATTTGCACAGTTACCTAGGGCGGCGTCTCCTCAACTGCACGCATGCTTGTCCAAAAATAGTGAACACGTGTTCATTTTCTGGAAAGACTGGTGACAGTTGTTTTGCTTTAAAAGAGCTTCTGAATCAACTTAGACAATGAAACTGTCATACCCCAAAATTTGCCCATACCATTTCTCATATGCAATCTCAAAATCAAGACATAAAGCTCCAAAAACACACTCTCCTATACAAAGGCTCTGAATTAGGGTTGGGTTCATTCAAAGAAAAATCACTGAATCAAGGGCTCAAAGTGGTTCCATAAGGTCAGCAACATCCCCATAACCCTAAAATCATTATTTGATCAAGGGTTGATCATAATGATGCAAGGAAACATCAGAAGAGTAGAAAGTCAAAAGTTACTATTTTGGGCATGAGCTGAAAAAGTCAATCAAACTTTGAAAATTCACCAAATATTCATACTTCATCAGAAAAATTCCCACTAAATCTCATTGTAAAGGGAATTCATTCCTCTATCCAAGGGTCCAAGAATCAAAGCTCATAGGTCAATGGTTTAAGAGATATGGCTTCATACATTATAAGTCCTTTTCAAAAGTCAACCAAAAGACACCTTTTTCAAAAACTCATAAAATGAGAATGAAAAATGATTTTGATATGAGACCAAATACATTGGTTAGAGGACTCTCTAAGGTTTCCAAAATGTCCTAGAACACTTCCATACCTCAAAAATTGAGAGAAATAGGCCTTGCTAAAGTTGGACTATTTTTGAGAAAAAATGTGAAAAGAAAAGGTTCAAAATTCCAAACATTTCCAAATGGGCCTATGTTTTCTTTATCTAAACTTCATCTTAGGCCCATGCACGCCCCAAAATATATATTCTTATATTTTTATTATTTTTATTGATATTTATGGTTTTTATTTATTAAAAACTATAATTTAATCATGAAAATATAAAAAATAAAATATATGATTTGTTTCTTCAATTATGAGCCAAAGATTCAAGCAAATATTCTCCAAAATAAATCAAATTTCGTGCACTATGAGATTGGAACAAGATTGAATCAATATGGACCATATTTAGAAGCTTTTAACCTTATGTGCAAATCAAATTTTACCAAATTGCAAATCATTGATTCAAGGAGATTTCTTTCAAAATTGTTGACCTAAATCCTTCTATTATAAATACCAAACACATTCAGATGCAATAGGTTGATTTTTGACACAAAAATCTGCAGCCAAGAAGAAACACACCAAGCTTCCAAAATCTCAAAATTTTGGAATTCGGTTTCTAAGTTGCAGCGCAATTCAAACCATAAGAAGTATTCCAATCGATCCCTTGGCGTTTTCTGGACGAGAGAGCATCCATTCCAACACTCAGAAATCCTTGGATCGCCTACAATTGTTCACGGTTCGCGTTTTTTAAATCTTCTTCGATTCTCATGATTTATGCATTATAATTGAGTTTCGTTTACATAATCATAATCATGTTCATGCTTTTAGTGATTCTGGATCTTTAATTGTGTTTTCATACTTGTTTGAGCCATCTGCCATAGTTAGGGTTTGGAGGTTCGAAAGAGGGTTTCTTCCTAGAGGTAAAATTAAGCCAAAATTCTGGTATTAATGAGTTCGTGATCTCTGAACGATCACATTCGTCTAGTCGCGAACGATTTTTGTTGCGTGTTGGGTTGTTCTTGATTTTCGCAGGTGTAGAAAGCATGACCCTATTACAGCGCATCTGCAGAAACGGTGTAAAAAGTGATTTGCAGGATTTGAGTGGGGAAGACGATGCGTTGTCACCGTCCGATTGGTTGGTTTGAATTCGTCCTTGGCACGCGCGCGTTTGGAAGGCTCTTGGGATTCAGTGCGTTATGACGTACCATCATACTATGTGCCATCAGCCTTGCTGCCATCAGATCATTGCCCAGATCAATCCAACGCTTCTGACCAAGCAGGTGTACCGTAGACTCCCACGCGCGTGCAGCACCAGATAGAAGCTAAGAATTTTTTCAAATTTTTTTATTTATAATTATATAACTTGTTTTTATTTTATTTATATATATATATATATATATAGATATATATATATATATATATATATATATATATATATATATATATATATATATATATATATATATATATATATATATGTATCATGTTAAATATTTCTTTTTTCTCTCTATAATAATAAATCATTTATTCTAAATTTTTTTCTTATTTATTTAGTTATTTTATATATTTATATATAATATATTTATTTATATAATTAATAAGTTTTATTTATTTATTTACATTATTTTATTTTTATTTTCATTTTATATATTATATTACATATACATTTATTTTAATTATACTTTTATTATATACTTATTTAATTATATATTTTTATTTCTTTTTCTTTATTTCATTATGTATATATCCTTAAAAATCCACATTTATTTTGTTTTAAATTCTAAAAAATTCCATAAAATTATTTTTGCACTCGATATAATTTTTTATTCCGATTTAATTAATTAGGTCGCGAGACCAATAATTAATTCCAGTTATTTCTATTTTCTTCTTCAAATTCGTACCCTAATAAGGGTTTAGGAAGATCATTCCATACACTAAAAATTTTCTTTTCTGACCAAGCAGGGTTAGCAATATGATTAATTGCGACTACGCGTCTGATTCAAAAAACCAAAGTTAAGTATTCTACTTAATTTAATTTAACTTTCTATTTGGTTTATTTTTTATATAAGGGTTTGTTTCGCCTTCATCTTCTTCTGCCTTTGCCTTTTCAGGGTTAACCCCGAGGCTTCCCGCTAACCATATCAGATCAAATCAAGCTAAGTACTTTTGTTTATTTTATTTTAAATACATTATATCCTTATTTTTATGGTTAACTGTGTTCGCCTTCGAACCGATAAATGCACTCACCCTATTTTGTTTGCCTTTTCCAGGGTTTGTCAAATTGCCAAAGCTACGAGTTTGGTAACCCTAAACCCTAATCTTTTATTTTTTCTGCTTAATTATTACTTGTGTCAAACCCTATTAAGGGATCCGCTGGTTACAATTTCCCTCCCCCATATCTGTTTGATTATATTATTTAAATGTGTGGTTAATAAAATAGGGAGTGACAACCATTAAATTGAATTAGCCTCACTAATTTACAAGATAATATAATTGAATATAATCACGTGATTGGCGCACACACGCACGCTTTTGGGTAACCCTCTCTGTTGCCTTGGTGCCTGTTGCCTCGTTGCCTTGTGTTTTTGCAGAATAGCCAGTCCCTCGAATACGAGGATACCTCAGCCATGCTTCCAAGATACAAATAAAGGTCATAAGTCCCTAATGATGCTGCCTTCGATACACTAATATGACCTCGACCCTCGGAAGTTGCCTACAAAAAGGCTGAGGTATCTTCTGGCTGCCTACGAATAAGGCTTATTCTGATCCTTACCTTAGACTACCTGCCCTCCTATGGCATGGGACAGTCTTATGGCAAAGGATATTTCGATGACCCTTCTACCTCCAAACGGAAGGCTTCCTGCCCTCTTATGGCAAGGATAGACCCTTTCATTCTGAAAGGCTAAGAAGAGACCTATCATCTGAGTTTAAGGTAATTGCCCCTAATTGCCTTGCAATGCTCATCTTTAATATTCTTTCTCACAATTCTTCGAAAACTGGCTACGCTCATTTACGAGCTAAAGTCCACTTTTTTCTTTCATCTACTTTTTTCTAAAAACAAACGAGCAAGCAAAGCAATTAAGAGCCCATGGAAAACCATGGATGCAAAGGGTGCCTTACACCTTCCCTTTGCATAAATTACCCCCCGAACTCAGATTTTCTTTAAAAGGTTTTTTTTTTCTGTTTCTTTTTGCCTTTCTGAATTTGTTTGGATAAAATAAAAGACGGTGGCGACTCTTGCTTAACCGCGACATTTCGATCGATAAAAAGTCAGTTCACCGTATTACAGAACTGGCGACTCTGCTGGGGACTTTTCGAATAAAAGAGGGGTTACCTTAAAAGTTTAGGATTCACTTTAAATGTTTTCTATTGTTTGCTTTGTTTGTTTTATTTTTCAGGGGCGTTTTGGGAATTAACTGAAGGACGAATCCTATTCCCGGATTCAAGTACATCTAAGATAGGAAGTGGCATAGTCATGGCGACCTCCTTCATGTATGTGGAGGATTGGTCAATATGAGAGTTCACGCTTGAGTTAGGCCTCTATAGGTGTTTACATGCTTCTCTTGTATGAGGGAGGTTCGTGTGGATACCTGTGGGTGAGTCGGAGCTCAAGGACCGTTAGTAACCTTTAACCCATCCTGACTTTTAGGAACGTAGTGGGGGGACTACTCTTGATGTATGTTGAGAGCATAGTCGCTACCCGATACTACAGCTCAGATAGGCTCTTTCTCAAAGTATCATTGCATGGTATGTATGTATCATGTTCGAGGGTGCTTTAGGAGGGTCGACAATTCTGAGTCACTTGGTAGAACCCGTTGCTGAAATCTCCTTATCCATAGAAATACCCTTGGGAAGGACGCCTGATCAGACTCCATGCAAGCCTTAAGCCAAAATTTGTGTGACTTGTGTGACTTGTTTGTGTTTGCTACTAACCTTCGTTTCCTCGTAGGTTTTGTTGAAGGGACTTGTTTGTCCTTACTATCTCACACTATGCCTAATGAACTGCATTCGCATGACATCATGACATCATAAGCATAACATGATTTAACTAACCTTTTCAAGGATCTTAGGGATTTAGGGCGCACAATTTCAGGGACTCCTATCAAGGACTGATTTCCTAATCAAGGGGCAAGAGGATTTATTTTCCTCTGGCCACCTACCTTCCAATTCAAAAGGCTCAACACCTACCAAGGGGCAAGAGGATTTATTTTCCTCTAGCCATATACCTTCAAGTTCAAGGATATCCCGAATCAGAGGCTATGACCCACTGGATATGGTGAGCTTGATTCTCATAAAAGAACACCAAAAATCAGAGTTCTTCAAACAAAGACGCAACCAAATCATTTTCTAAAGTTTCTAACTAAATTCCCAAAGATCCTTGAAAATATTGCATTTGCATTCATAACATCGCATAACAAGTTTCTTACAATAGGTCTCTCATCCTCCCTCGCTGTTTATTTCAGCATCATGGACCTTGAACAATCTGTCAAAAATCTCCAAGCTCAGAACAACCAATTCCAAGAGATGATCTTTAACTTGGCCAAGGGGCAAGAAGAACTAAAGGCACTTCTGATCAAGAAGGAGAAGGATCAACATAAGCATCAAGGTGGTCAAGATAATCATAGATCCAAGCCTAAGCGATCATTTTCTCTGTTACCCATGCCGCTGTCTCAAGTTCTGCAACAACTTCTCAATCAAAACTTGATAACTCTATTGCCTCCATATTCGTTTCCTACTAATCCCGCTCTTGTGTATAAGTATCATGCGAGATGTGCTTATCATTCGAATAGTCCTGGGCACGATACAGAGGATTGTGGACCGTTGAAACACAAGATCCAAGACCTCATTGATGACAAGATCATTGACTTCTACTCACCTGAGGAACCTCATATGGCTAATGCTGGGTACAATCGGAAAGGTCGCAATGAACGCAACCAATATGTGGGGACAATTCTGATCTCTACACCATTTTCACAACAACAGAGACGCAAGTCAGATGCACCTAAGCGTCAGTTCACGAAGATCAACATGTCACTGGCTCAGGCATTACAACATTTGTTGAAGGCAAACTTGATTACTGTGAGGGATCCTCCTATAAAGCCCAATACTTCTGCTCCTAGCTATAAGCCCAACGCAAGGTGCGCATATCATTCCAATAGCCCTGGGCATGATACAAATGATTGTTGGCCATTGAAGAACAAGATTCAAGACATGATCGATGCTGGTGAAATTGAATTCAAACATCCCAAGACTCCTATAGTGATCACTGTTCCCATGCACAATCACGACAAGACTAATTAATGTCTGAAAGTGGATGAACTTTTAATCATTAGCTTTACTTTCATTTGCAAATTCTATTCTGTTTGTTTAAACACTCAAATTATGATAGACATTATATATTTTAATAATCATCATCAGTGCATTGCATATGTTTGTCTTGAATAAATTATTTCGTTACCACTCATTTTAAAATTATGTCTTTACTTTGCATGTGTTTTATAAGTTCAACTCCTGCTAAAGTTGTATACCTTTTGAGGGAGGATGACGAAAATGATACCGCAATCTCATACAATATGCTTTCGAACAGACTATGCTGACGATGTACAGGCATTGTTTCAATTCCTAAACAGTGGAGATATAAGGATGTTAATCCCTCGTCAACCCCTTTGAGCCTAAGAAGTAGAAGTTTTTTCTTGTACTAATTAAAACCCTTGATCATAACCTGGGGCAGGGTAGTTCTCGGTTAATTTGGCTGTGCGTTCTATTTTAAGAGAATCATCCAGTACACCTTTCAACAAAGGTTTCAATCACAAGCGTTCATCCGCACACATCAAAGAAGTGTTGGAGATGTCAATCATAAAACAATGACGGTTCATCAATCATCAAACAAGGCAGTCAATATCTTTCAAAAAAAAATGGAAAAAAAAACATATATACAAAGAAAAGTCTGCTAAGTCAAAAAACAAAAAGAAGACTTAGGCAAAAATCAAAGTGTCCCGCTGACTGTAAGCTCAAAAGAGACAGTTCAGGCAAAAATTAGGGATATCAATAAGATGTAAAAAGAAGTCAATAAATTCTTGAACAACTCAAAGCTGTGACTACCAAAAGGAAGAAGTGACTGCCATCTCAAAAGTTCTCTCTGCTTGTGAACCATCATCATTATCAAAGGTGCAAATTCAAAAGTCTCTTGGAACCTGTCATACCCCAAAATTTGCCCTCATATATTTACGAACGCCATTTTATTTCGAATAAATGAATTGGCACAGTTGGTAAGAATTTGAGCGTGAAAGCTGCATTAGCGCGAGGTCCCGAGTTCGAATCCCAATTCTAACATTTTTTTTTTATTATTATTTATTTGCGTCTAACTTTAGTTTTGATTTTATTTTCATTCAAAAAATCATAAAAAGCTTTCTTTGGTTAAATTGAATTTTTTTGTTTTAATTAAACCTTTTTTTTTTACTTTATAATTTTATACATTGTTGCATCTTAGGGTAGTTTTTTTACATGTAATTTTATTTCTTGGGCTTTTGATTATTAATCAATAATAGCCCATTGGGTTTTAACCTAACTTTGTTTTCTTATAAATAAATAAAAAACGTTTTCACTAATCCTGATGGTCACGTACACAATCCACCACTAACACACTTTTTGACCTCTGGTACACTAACCCTTATTTCAGAAGAAGGAAAAGAAGGAAGCGTGAAACGAGATCAAAACGAATTCGTAAAGAAATCGCAAAAAAAGATCACAAAGGTATGGCGTCGTAGCAGCACATACACATTTACGTTTTGTTGTTGTTTTTGCAGAGAAATAAAAAGAAGAAGAAGGAAATCGGAAGGGAAAAGACACGTGAAGTTTCCGACCGTCCTCCTCCGTCGTCCCTCCGATCCAAACACTTCGAGAAGCCGCACTGATGCAAATCCTTCATTGCCTTCCGCCGACATCGCCGGTGATATCGCACAGCCACCGGAACAACACCATAACAAATATCGCTCGTCACCGATCCACTTCAAATCCGGCACCATTCCTCCGTCAGGCATCATCAACAACACACCATGTCTAGATCGCTCACCTCCGGTCGATGTACGAAGTTGATGGCGAGAAGCCGCCCCTCCAATCTCGTATATTTTCTCCACCACAGGTAAGATCTATTCTTCTCGTTTTGATTTTGAATATATACTATTGATTGAAAAGGGAGGAAGATTGTGGGGTAATTGTTGTTTGAAGTTTTACAGAGAGAAGTTTGTGCGCTTGAGAATGAGGTCCCTTTCTCTTATATTGTTCTAAACACTAATGAACTAATGATCACTGTTCTGTTTTATTTTGTAAATGATTTGTGGCACTTGTCCGTAATCCATTGGTTGTTGATTTAGAAGAAAAGTCAAATAGATATTCTCATTATCTTTTATTAAGTATGGCTTTAATTTTAAAGAAAGAAAGAAAACTCTTGCTGTTGTGAGCATCACAGCATTTTGATTAAATTCAAATTGGTGTCAGGCAAGGAAGTGCACCGTAAGTACCTTTTTCCACTCTCCCCATATAACTTTTTTTTTATCATTTAAATTATTATCTTTTCTTTCTATTTATTTATTATTTTATTATTTTATGTTGGCACATAGAAACTTAGAGATTTAAAAGCTAGATTAATTTTAGTCATTTACTTCTATTATAAAACAATATAATAAAAATGCAAAAAACTTTTGTTTTGATAGATTAATTATATCTTGTTTCTTATACGAAAAACACCAAAAATAATTTTAATTAGTCACATTTTTTAGTTTAATATGCTTAGTTTTATTAATTATATTTAATATTTGTTAGTATTCTCATTTTAATCATGCATTATTTTCCTATATCTGTACTACCATTTTCCTGTTTATTGCGAGGTACATTCGAGTTGTTGACCTCCATCGGTCTCCATAGACCTCCACCACGCTGAATCATGGTTAGCAACATGATTCCTCCCGATCACGCGCCTTCAAAAAAAATCGAAGCTAAGTATTCGGCGCTAAAAATTGAAAATCTATTTTATTTCCTGTTTTTAGGGTTTGTCTTCTTACATGAACATTGCCTACATTCAATTTTTCTGCCTTTGCCTTTTTCAGGGTTACTGATCGGAAAATAGCAAGTGTACTACTTTTGTTACCGATGTAGTTATTAAAATGGAGTTGAATCCAAGTATCGATCACAAGGACTGCGAATAAAGTATAAGCCAGTACTGAATTTCAATTGAACAAAAAGCTATTGTTGGGTTTTTGATTTGCTTGATAAAACTACTAACTGTTTATAATTAAAAACGATAAGTAAATGATTATTTGGTTCACAAATGAGAAAGCATGCTAAGGTTGATGTATAAATCTTATGTAACCCCTTGAAAACACCGTTGTTCATGAAAAGATGTGACCACAATTGAGTATCAATTCTATAAAATAGTTTTCCCTAATTCCTTAGTGGAGAACTTCTTAATACTTAAAAGTCAATTTCAATTCCTCAATAATTGATTTTAGTATTAAGGCATTATGCATCGTGTTCTAGAATGGATGATCACTATGGTGAAATCCTTATTCCTAAGCGATTTACCGGTAATGTTTTGATTCAAAACGCATTAGAGTGGTGTGTCAAGCCTAACCCTAATCATAGATCAACAAAATATTTTCCAATACAATGAAGCATTAAAATCTTTGAATCATAAACTCAAATTATAAAAACATCAAATTCATCACAACGGTTTTAACAAGTCATTACATGAAAAGATTTAGGGACATCACCCTAGCATGAAATAGTTTAGCTACTCATAATGTTTAAGAAAATAACAAGAGTAATTGAAGTCATTACAAGAAATTAGTGGTTGATATGATCTCCAATCGCGAGTGCTCTTGAAGATCTTCTTCCAAAACCCTTGACTCTTCTTTCTCTGTAATTCTCTATGCTCAATGATCCAAGATCCTCATTCCTTCCTCCTGTTAGGTTTTAGTAGTGTTGCCAGTCATTCCTCGTATCCGAAAGGTCCAAATTACCCTTAATGAGTTCAAGGCTTTCAAAATAACAAAAGTTGGAAATCTGCCCGCGCCTACCAACACGGACCGTGTGCAGGAACACGGGTGCCCGTGTTGGTCAACTGCTTCAGCTCCACAAATTCACTTTCTGCGCAGCTTTTCACACGGACCGTGTGCAGGAACACGGGTGCCCGTGTGAAACCTCTGTTTTTCTATCCAGAAACCAACTTTCCAGCCATCTTTTGACACGGCCGTGTGCACACACACGGGTGCCCGTGTTGACCTCAGTTTTGGCTCTTTTGGCTACTTTTCTCGCTTGTGCGCGCCATTCTTCGACCTCTCCTGTGCATCAACCTGGCCACACACAAACTAACAACCAACGCATAAAACGGCACTTGAATAATACTCAAAACACACTAACATGCAACAATGTCACACAATCGAAAAACAAGGAACTTAATTCAAAAACATATGACAATGCCACTTAGTATTACCAAGATTGCGAATTTCGGTCGGAAAAAGATGCGGAAACTTACTAGAAATGGTGACCGATCACAACCCCACACTTATCTCATTGCTTGTCCTCAAGTGATGTATAGAGGCAAAACAGAGGTCACCAACGAGATTCTTTTCTCCACAACACAACCAGGTTTTTCGCAAGATTCCTTCACTTAGCAATCGAGTTTAAGGTTTCCTTCTTCAGACTATCAACGACATTCCCACTTTCGAGCACGTTTTTCACCTGCAAGCTTTTCACACTCTCACAAAATCTCTCCGGGTTAAAGTGTCTACACTCATAGTATCGAGGCATGCATATTACTTTCAACTTTGAATAAATTCTCAAATCACTACACACAGAGATTACACACACTTTATGAGGTCTTAGGGTTGAAACGTGGCTTTGGTTTGGTGGGTAAACAAGGAACGGGGTAACAAATGGTTTAGGTGCTCGGCATTACATAGGATTCACTTCTCTACTCATTTTGATCTGAATCGTAAGAACGGGGTTTGAACCTTTTCCAGACTAAAAGTGGACCAGGGCAAATATCTTCTTCTGCTTTGAAATTTAAACCTCTTTTTGTTGGTTTTCACAAGATCCATATTCATCTTTTTCTCTCTTTTTTTTTTTATGAGATATTCTTTTCTTTTTTTTTTCTTCTTCTTCTTGCCCCCCTTTTTCAATGGTTCAAAACCCCACACTTAGATCCTTTTAGTGTCTTTCAAGTGATTAATCATGAATGTCGAGCGATGACGTGAACAATGAGAAAACGGGTGATAAAAAAAAAAACTAACACACTGAACAAAACAAACATTACGGCTCAAAGGGGGTTAACGATGGATAACATGCATACGGGATGGTTAGAAAGGCTCGGGGTTACGGAGAAAAAACTTGCCTCAGTGTGTGCTTTCATAGTGTGCTTGTGTTATGAGAAAATACGCAAAATCAAAGTGAATAGTGCCATACCTGACTGGGCTCTCATATGGATGTTATAAATTTGGCTCTGACATCTCACCGGGTAGGTTAAGCTTGCATGCTTCAAAGTGCTCTAGGTGTCCTGCAATTTCCTTTCCTCTAAAGTTCACCATACTCTCTCTTGGTTCAGTGTTTTCCTCATTGCGTCCAACCTTCTTTTCTTTGATTGTGTCAACTTCCGTGGTGCCTGTAGAGATCAAGTGTGAGATGTGTTGTTCAACCACTATCTAGTCATTTGCCCCCCTCCGACTTGTATCCAACCTGGTAACACCATGGCAGCACTACAAACTTGAAATAAACACAAAAGCAGAAAGACAAAAGAAAATGGTTCAAATTAAACAAACTAAACTATGAATTCAAAAACGGAAAGCAAAGCAATAAAATAACAAAAGAACCTCCCCCACACCTGAACGAAACATTGACCTCAATGTTTCAATTCGAGATAGCGAGGGTGAACTCACAGAGGGTACTGCGACTCCAGCTTCCGCTTCCTAGCTTTCACCAGAGAGACCCACTTTTATTTATTTTCTGAAAAACAAAACAAAAAGTAAACCGCATTATTAAAACCGTGGGTTGCCTCCCACGAAGCGCTTCGTTTAACGTCGCATGGCTCGACGGTCCATTACCCTTTATTAAGGAGGGTACTTCCTCCTCCAAACCTGGTTGCTTGTCACTTCTCCAAACCTGACTGCTTTTCTCTTCAAGCTACTATCCACTTTCATCTTCTCACTTTGATTGTCCTCTTTTTTCTTCTTTTTGACTTCTTGAATGAACGCAGAACTTATGATAGGTGTATGAGCTGAGGCCACCTTAGAGATGATACTTGAAACTTTTTCGGAATGGTGTGGACTTTTGATGGCTCCCTCACTTCTGATCATACCAACTTTAGATTGATTATTCCTACCAGCAGCTTCTTCTTTGACTTCTAACACCTTCAGTGTTACCTCCTCATCAAATGATTTAACTACGAGTTCCCCTTTTTCAATATCCAAATTGCAGCGACTAGTAAGTAGAAAGGGTCGCCCAAGAAGGATTGGAGTCTCTTCATCCTCAGGAATGTCCATGATTTGGAAATCAACTGGGTAAACAAACTTGTCAATCTCTACCATTACATCTTCGGCTATCCCATATGAATTCTTAATAGTGTGATCAGCAAATTGCAACTTTGTTTCGCTCTTGCTTATTTTTCCAATTTCCAGCTTTTTAAAGATGGACAATGGCATTAGACTCACACTAGAACCAGAATCGATTAACACCTTTTTGAACACTCTGTCATTTATGGTGCACGGTATTGCCACCACTCCAGGGTCTTTCTTCTTAATGGGGGTCTTCCTTGCTGGCGATACTCTACCACACTTTTCAGTCACAATTTCTGTTTCATCTCCCACTTGTCTTTTCTTAGAAATTACCTCTTTCATAAATTTCTTGTACAAAGGCATATTCTCAAGTGCTTCAAAGAAAGGTAAGGTAACCTCTAACTTCTTGAACATTGCAGCAAACTTCTCAAACTCCTTCTCTTTCGAATCCTTCTTGGCCACTCTAGATGGGAATGGTAATTTGACCACCGGTTTAGTTTCTTTCTTATTTTTCTCCTCCAGTGGCTTAACCGGCGATATCACTACTTCAGGCTCTTTCGGATTTTCTCTAATTTCCAAATCTACCTCTATCACCATAGGGTCATCTATCTCTTCTTTTTCTTTTTCCGATTCTAACACCTTTTTACTCCTTGTTGTAACAGCATTGATCTTCTCTAGATTTTTCTGATCTTTCACAGTTTCGTTCGGAAAGTTTCCTTGTGCCTGTAGAGTGAGATGTTGTGCTATTTGACCCATTTGAACTTCAAGATTTTTAATTGAAGCCGTGGTGTTCCTGAGGTTGGCTCTTGTCTCTTCTTGAAACTGAGAGTTTTGGGTTGCCACTTTTTCAAGAGCGATCTCCCAATCTTCTTTCTTCGGTACCTGTTGTTGAAATTGTTGTTGACCTTGAGTTTGGAACTGTTGTGGATGGTGCTGGAATTGTTGTTGGTACGGTGGTTGTTGTGGAGGTATGTATTGGTGCCCCTGTGGTTGGTATTGTTGAGTCTGAGGTTGATATGGTTGTTGGCCTTGAACCGGCTTCTGGACGTTTCCTTGCTGGTCTTTCCATGAGAAGTTCGGATGATTTTTCCACCCCGGATTATATGTGTTGGCATAAGGATTATTCTGCCTCAACATATGAATCTGCTCAACCTGTTCTTGAGTTGCCACACAATGCATAGCAAAGTGCGGTCCACCACATATTTCACAAAGAACCGCTTTAACTGGTTCCACCTGTGCCACTGTCTGAGTTCCAATATTCATCTTTTTTAACCTTCTCTCTACCTCTGCAGCAATCTGATCCTCCATCTTAACAACCTGCTCTGGCAACTTCAAATCAATTTTGCCCTCCGGTTGGCTCATGGTTCGATCATACAACTCAAGATGCTCATTAGCAGCAATTGCTTCTATGATCCTTTTCAAAACAGTGGCTGTAGCAAAATTGGTTGAACCACCAGCAGCGGTATCAATAAGCTGCTTTGTCTTAAGTCGCAAACCATTCACGAAATTCTGCATCTGCTCGGTAGCGTCCATGTTATGAGTGGGACATGCAGTCAAACACCTTTTGAACCTCTTGTATGCATCCCCCAATGATTCCCCCTCTTTTTGTTTGAAATTTACGATATCATATCTTTTTCGGATGAACACCGAAGCAGGAAAATATTCATTGAGGAATGCTGTTTCCATCTCTTGCCATGTCGTGATACTTGCAGCCGGAAGTGAGTAAAACCACTCTTCTGCGTCATCAGTAAGTGTAAACGGGAACATAACAAGTCTCTTAGCCTCCTCTGAATGACCTTCGATCTTCAACGAAGTTGTCGTAGTGAGAAATCTCTGAAGATGCTTATTTGCATCCTCGTTAATTCTTCCGGAGAACGGCTTGCTCTCTAACTGGCGAATGGTGGATGGATGCAATTGAAAATGTGCCACATTCACTGGTTGATTAACAATAGTCATCCGGTTGGGGTGAGCATTTGCCCCTCCATAGTCCCCTAACAATCTCTCCGCAGGAGGTTGATTTCCAGCCATGTTAACTGGTTCCTGAACTACCTCCCTGTCAAAGTCAGAGTCGCTGTGCTCCGAATGCACAGACACTTCGTCGTCGCTTTCCTGATGTGGAACACTAAGACTTGCACTTGGTACTGCCAGTCTTTCAATTCTCGCCTTGCGGCGTCTTTCGTGCAGAGCTCTTTCTGGTTCTGTGTCAAGGGAAAATTTAGCTGAGGTCTGACCTCGCATAAACAGTTAGACAACAGTTGGAACAGATACAAAACTGCAATGAAATTAAAATAACGGATAAAAATAAAATTTTGGTCGCAGAGCAACAAAATTCCAATTGACTTAAAGTTCGGCTTATAGTTTGGCAGTCCCCGGCAACGGCGCCAAAAACTTGATCGGAAAATAGCAAGTGTACTACTTTTGTTACCGATGTAGTTATTAAAATGGAGTTGAATCCAAGTATCGATCACAAGGACTGCGAATAAAGTATAAGCCAGTACTGAATTTCAATTGAACAAAAAGCTATTGTTGGGTTTTTGATTTGCTTGATAAAACTACTAACTGTTTATAATTAAAAACGATAAGTAAATGATTATTTGGTTCACAAATGAGAAAGCATGCTAAGGTTGATGTATAAATCTTATGTAACCCCTTGAAAACACCGTTGTTCATGAAAAGATGTGACCACAATTGAGTATCAATTCTATAAAATAGTTTTCCCTAATTCCTTAGTGGAGAACTTCTTAATACTTAAAAGTCAATTTCAATTCCTCAATAATTGATTTTAGTATTAAGGCATTATGCATCGTGTTCTAGAATGGATGATCACTATGGTGAAATCCTTATTCCTAAGCGATTTACCGGTAATGTTTTGATTCAAAACGCATTAGAGTGGTGTGTCAAGCCTAACCCTAATCATAGATCAACAAAATATTTTCCAATACAATGAAGCATTAAAATCTTTGAATCATAAACTCAAATTATAAAAACATCAAATTCATCACAACGGTTTTAACAAGTCATTACATGAAAAGATTTAGGGACATCACCCTAGCATGAAATAGTTTAGCTACTCATAATGTTTAAGAAAATAACAAGAGTAATTGAAGTCATTACAAGAAATTAGTGGTTGATATGATCTCCAATCGCGAGTGCTCTTGAAGATCTTCTTCCAAAACCCTTGACTCTTCTTTCTCTGTAATTCTCTATGCTCAATGATCCAAGATCCTCATTCCTTCCTCCTGTTAGGTTTTAGTAGTGTTGGCAGTCATTCCTCGTATCCGAAAGGTCCAAATTACCCTTAATGAGTTCAAGGCTTTCAAAATAACAAAAGTTGGAAATCTGCCCGCGCCTACCAACACGGACCGTGTGCAGGAACACGGGTGCCCGTGTTGGTTAACTGCTTCAGCTCCACAAATTCACTTTCTGCGCAGCTTTTCACACGGACCGTGTGCAGGAACACGGGTGCCCGTGTGAAACCTCTGTTTTTCTATCCAGAAACCAACTTTCCAGCCATCTTTTGACACGGCCGTGTGCACACACACGGGTGCCCGTGTTGACCTCAGTTTTGGCTCTTTTGGCTACTTTTCTCGCTTGTGCGCGCCATTCTTCGACCTCTCCTGTGCATCAACCTGGCCACACACAAACTAACAACCAACGCATAAAACGGCACTTGAATAATACTCAAAACACACTAACATGCAACAATGTCACACAATCGAAAAACAAGGAACTTAATTCAAAAACATATGACAATGCCACTTAGTATTACCAAGATTGCGAATTTCGGTCGGAAAAAGATGCGGAAACTTACTAGAAATGGTGACCGATCAGTTACCCCCGAGGCTTTCCGCCAACCATATCAGATCAAATCCAAGTCGTAGCTAAGTATTATTTATTAATCATTATTAATTTATTTGTCTTTTATTTTATTAGGGTTAACCCTGATTGTCTCTGAACTAATAATGCACTCACTATACTTTGCCTTCTTGTTCTTCCTCCTTTTCAGGTTTATCAATTGCCAAAGCTACGTCATTGGTAACCCTAAACCTCATTTTATTTTATGCCTTTTATTATTATTACTTGTGTCAAACCCCATTGGGGATCCGCTGGTTTCATTGTCCCCTTCCCCTTTATTGCTTTATATTATTGCGTGGTTAGTAATCTTAGGGAGTGCAAGCCTTAAACTGAATTAGAATAACTAATTAAAAGATAAATATCTGAACATAATCACGTGATTGTTGCACACACGCACCCTTTTGGGGTAACCTCTCTGTTGCCTGTTGCCTTCGTTTTTTTTTGCAGAATAAGCCATGTCCCTCGAATTCGAAGATACCTCAGCCTGTTGCCTCGATAATTAAAAGGTCATACGACCCTAAATGATGCTGCCTTCGATACACAAAAATGACCTCGACCCTCGGAAGTTGCCTACAAGAAAGGCTGAGGTATCTTCTGGTTGCCTAACGAAAAATGGTTTATTCTGATCCTTGCCTTAGACTACCTGCCCTTCTATGGCATGGGACAGTCTTATGGCAAAGGATGCTTCGACGACCCTTCAACCTCCAAACGAAAGGCTTCCTGCCCTCTTATGGCAAGGATTGACTCTTTCATTCTGAAAGGCTAAAAAGAGACCTATCATCTGAGTTTAAGGTAATTGCCCCTAATTGCCTTGCAATGCTCATCTTTAATATTCTTTCTCACAATTCTTCGAAAACTGGCTACGCTCATTTACGAGCTAAAGTCCATTTTTTTCTTTCATCTACTTCTTCTAAAAAACAAACGAGCAAGCAAAGCAATTAAGAGCCCATGGAAAACCATGGATGCAAAGGGTGCCTTACACCTTCCCTTTGCATAAATTACCCCCCGAACTCAGATTTTCTTTAAAAGGTTTTTTTTCTGTTTCTTTTTGCCTTTCTGAATTTGTTTGGATAAAATAAAAGTCGGTGGCGACTCTTGCTTAACCGCGACATTTTTCGATTAAAAAAGTCAGTTCACCGTATTACAGAACTGGCGACTCTGCTGGGGAGATTTGGAATAAAAGAGGGGTTACCTTAAAAGTTTAGGATTCACTTTAAATGTTTTCTATTGTTTGCTTTGTTTGTTTTATTTTTCAGGGGCGTTTTGG
Organism: Vicia villosa; assembly: GCF_029867415.1. Taxonomy (NCBI): domain Eukaryota; kingdom Viridiplantae; phylum Streptophyta; class Magnoliopsida; order Fabales; family Fabaceae; genus Vicia; species Vicia villosa. The sequence goes on along the minus strand of NW_026705552.1, from coordinate 202,661 downwards.
GAATTAACTGAAGGACGAATCCTATTCCCGGATTCAAGTACATCTAAGATAGGAAGTGGCATAGTCATGGCGACCTCCTTCATGTATGTGGAGGATTGGTCAATATGAGAGTTCACGCTAGAGTTAGGCCTCTATAGGTGTTTACATGCTTCTCTTGTATGAGGGAGGTTCGTGTGGATACCTGTGGGTGAGTCGGAGCTCAAGAACCGTTAGTAACCTTTGACCCATCCTGACTTTTAGGAACGTAGTGGGGGGACTACTCTTGATGTATGTTGAGAGCATAGTCACTACCCGATACTACAGCTCAGATAGGCTCTTTCTCAAAGTATCATTGCATGGTATGTATGTATCATGTTCGAGGGTGCTTTAGGAGCGCTGACAATTCTGGGTAACTCGGTAGAACCCATTGCTGAAATCTCCTTATCCATAGAAATACCCTTGGGAAGGACACCTGATCAGACTCTATGCAAGCTTTAAGCCAAAAATTGTGTGACTTGTGTGACTTGTGTGACTTGTTTGTGTTTGCTACTAACCTTTGTTTCCTCGCAGGTTTTGTTGAAAGGACTTGTTTGTCCTTACTATCTCACACTATGCCTAATGAACTGCATCCACATGACATCATGACATCATAAGCATAACATGATTTAACTAACCCTTTCAAGGATCTTAGGGATTTAGGGTGAACAATTTCAAGGACTCTTATCAAGGACTGATTTCCTAATCAAGGGGCAAGAGGATTTATTTTCCTCCGGTCACACACCTTCCAATTCAAAGACTCAGTACCTAGCAAGGGGCAAGAGGATTTACTTTCCTCTGGCCATGTATCTTCAAATTCAGAAGTATCCCAAATCAGAGGCTATGACCCACTGGATATGGTGAGCTTGATTCTCAAAGAAAGACATTCAAAGACAAAAGTCAAAATTCTTCAGACAAAGACGCGACCAAACCATTTTCTAATGTTGCTAACTAAATTCCTAAAGATCCTTGAAAAGATTGCATTTGCATTCATAACATCACATAAAACTAACTTTTCCTTTCAGGTCGACCAACCGGTCAGACAGATACCATCAACAAATCAATCTCTCTCAGATGAACATTCTGGAAGCTTGACCCCCAGACTTCTGAAACATTCCAATCAGATATACATTTCGGAAGCTCGAACCCCGGACATTCTAAAACACTCTTATCAGATGCACATTCCGGAAGCTTTAACCCGGATACTCTGAATCTCTACACCAGCTCCACAACAACGACCCAAGCCAGATGCACCTAAGCGTCAACTCACCAAAATCAATATGTTGTCGGCTCAAATATTACAACATCTGTTGAAGATCATATTGATTACTCTGAGGGATGCTCCTAAGAATTCTAACACCTCTGGCTATAAACTCAATGCGAGGTGCGCATACCATTCCAACATTCCTGGACATTACAAAAACAATTGCTGGACATTGAGGAATAAGATTCAAGATCTAATCGATAACGGGGAAATCAAATTCAACCCTCCCGAAACTCCTGTGGTGATCACCGCTCCTATGCCTAGTCATGACAAGACTGATTAATGTCTAAATGGATGGACTTTTAATCATTAGCTTTACTTTCATTTGCAATTTCTATTCTGTATGTTTAAACATTCGACTTATGATAGACATTATCTGTTTTAATAATCATCATCACTGCATTGCATATGCTTGTCTTGAATTAATTATTTCGCTATCGCTCATTTTAAATTATGTCTTTACTTTGCATGTGTTTTGTGATATTCAACTCCTGCTAAGCTGTAAGCCTTTTAAGGGAGGATGACGAGAACGATACCGCAACCTCATATAGTATGCTTTTGAACAGACTATGCTGACGATGTACAGGCATTGTTTCAATTCCTAAACAGTGGAGATATAAGGATGATAATCCCTCGTCAACCCCCTTTGAGCCTAAGGAGTAGAAGTTTTTTCTTTCATTAAAACCCTTGATCATAACCTGGGGCAAGGTAGTTCTCAGTTAATTTGACGGTGCATTCTATTTTGAGAGAATCATTCAGTACACCTTCCAGTAAAGGTTTCAAACACCCGTGTTCAACCATACACATCAAAGAAGTGTTGGAGACGTCAATCAAAAGACAATGATGGTCCATCAATCATCAAACAAGGCAGTCAGTATCTTTCAAAAGGAAAAAACGAAAAAATGAAAAAACATATATACAAAGAAAAGCCTGCTAAGTCAAAAATCAAAAAGAAGACTTAGGCAAAAATCAAGGCATCCCGCTGACTGTAAACTCAAAATAGACAGTTCAGGCAAAAGTTAGGGATATCAAAAGATGAAAAAAGAGAAGTCAATAAATTCCTGAACAACAAAATATTGTGACTACCAAAAGGAAGAAGTGACTGCCATCTCAAAAGTTCTCTTTACTTGTGAACCATCATCATTGTCAAAGGGGAAAATCCAAAGTCTCTTGAAACCTGAATGCATAAGTTGAATTGACAGAGCTTAGGACTGAAGATCATCACGAAGAGGGGTGGGTACAATAAAATTTGAGCCATTATCCTTTGTTTCGTAAACCGTGAACCAAGCCACGTTACAACCCTTGAAAGTCCTAATTGAAGCATGGTTAGTTCGAAAGCATATTGTCACCAAAAGGTATCCCGACTCCTTGAGGTTTACCACAAATGCCGAGTTGATATCACGTTTTTACAAACACCACGTTGTTACAAATATCATGTTTTTACAAATGTCATGCTTTATTACATCCTGTTTTAAATGTTTTCAAAAAAAAAACTCAAGACAAACGTATGCATTGCATCTCATGAATTCATTATTAAACATATTCTGCTACATAATTTCAAATGTTAGCATTCGAAAGAACTTGCATAGGGTACAACTAATGACTGAAAGTCATCCCGACAAACAAGATTACTCCAAGAAGCAGTGTCTCCTACATATACAAGGGGGCATGGCATGTTTTGTCCAATCAATCTGGGGCAATCAAGTCAAGATTCGAAGAATCTCTCAAATGCCAAACAGTCAAAGGCATACATCTCAAGAGGGTTTCAAACTAGGTCCCAATCAATCTGGGGAAATCAAGTCAAGATTTCGAGAATCTCTCATGGATGCTCGGACAATCAGGGGCATGCATCCAAGTATATCTAAAGCTACTCCCCAATCAACATGAGACATTGTCTTGAGCCTATGAGTACTGGGGGCATATCACCCATAGTGTACATCTCATAAAGTCCTCGCGAGGCGAATCTTTCCAAAGTTCCTACTAACCGGGGCAAATCTATACAAGTCCAGTTTGACACCTTGATCAATACTCAGCGGTGTGTCCTAATCAAATCCAGGAACGACAGGTACTATAATACTAGGGGCAACATTCAAGACATCCGCGTCTTCCCACAAAGCTGATTTCGCAAGATCATATCCCCACAAAGAAGATGTCTTCCAACACTCCTACCCCGACAAAGGCATGGCTCCCCAACATGGTTTCCCTTTATCCCCAATCAGGGAACATCAAGTTACTAATCATCCCCAAGCAGAAATTATAAATCCCCAGCTGAGCATCTTCAAGATGAAATCCAAACTACAAAGACTTGGAGATTTATTTTCTCGACTAAATCATATTTGCATACCATATGACACAAACATATTCATACATCGCATACATCACTATATAACAAATCCATAACATACGAAGTTTCTCATTTATTTTGAGATACTCATCACATAAACGCATGCATCATGACATAAGAAAACTAACCTCTACTTTTCAGGATACTACTGAAGGATAGAAAAACACTTAGAAAGGGGGGGGTTTGAATAAGTGGCTTTAAAAACTTGACAGATAAAAATAAATTGCACAGTTATTTTTATCCTGGTTCGTTGTTAACTAAACTACTCCAGTCCACCCCCGCAGAGATGATTTACCTCAACTGAGGATTTAATCCACTAATCGCACGGATTACAATGGTTCTCCACTTAGTCAGCAACTAAGTCTTCCAGAGTCTTCTGATCACACACTGATCACTCCAGGAACAACTGCTTAGATACCCTCTAAGACTTTTCTAGAGTATACAGATCCACACGATCACTCTAGTTACAACCTGCTTAGATAACCTCTAAGACTTCCTAGAGTATTCTGATCCACACGATCACTCTAGTTCCTTACAACTTAATGTAATCAATTCTAAGAGTATTACAATTGCTTCTTAAAAGCTATAATCACAAACTGTGATATTTCTCTTAACGTTTAAGCTTAATCTCACTAATATATTACAACAGCAATGTAGTGAGCTTTGATGAAGATGAAGATTCTGAGTTTTGATTTGAACAGCGTTTCAGCAAGTTAATATTCACAGAATGGGTGTAGAATTGGTTAACCTTGCTTCTCATCAGAACTTCATATTTATAGGCGTTGGAGAAGATGACCGTTGAGTGCATTTAATGCTTTGCGTGTTCCGTACAGCATCGCATTTAATGTTATACGCTTTTGTCAACTACCTCGAGCCTTGTTCACGCTGTGTCTACTGACGTAGCCTTTAGTAGCTTTTAACGTTCCTTTTGTCAGTCAGCGTAGCTTGCCACTTGTACTTCCTTCTGATCTGATGTTTGTGAATACAACGTTTGAATATCATCAGAGTCAAACAGCTTGGTGCAAAGCATCTTCTGATCTTCTGACCTTGAAGTGCTTCTGAGCGTGATACCATCAGAACTTCAGTGCTTCTGTTCTCTTGTTCTTCTGATGCTTCCATAGACCCATGTTCTGATTCTGCTTCGACCATCTTCTGATGTCTTGCCAGACCATGTTCTGATGTTGCATGCTGAACCCTTGAGACAAAGCTTCTGAGCGCTGAATTATGCGTACTCTTTATATATTTCCTGAAAAGGAAATTGCATTGGATTAGAGTACCATATTATCTTAAGCAAAATTCATATTATTGTTATCATCAAAACTAAGATAATTGATCAGAACAAATCTTGTTCTAACAATCTCCCCCTTTTTGATGATGACAAAAACATATATAAATGATATGAATTTGCGATCAGAAAGAGCGGATGGCAAAAGACAAATTACACAGCTATAGCATAAGCATATGAATATGTCTCCCCCTGAGATTAACAATCTCCCCCTGAGATAAATAATCTCCCCCTGAAATAAATACTCGAAGAACTTTAATAAAAGACTTCCCTGATTATTTCGGTAGAGACGATCACATAAGCTTTTGTCTTCAGAGAATTCATAGCTTCTGACTTCTGCTTCCATTGGACAGCTTCAGAACTAGAATTTCTTTAGATCTCTAGAACACTCACAGCTTCTGATTCCTGCTTCCATCTAGGACAGCTTCAGAACTTGAATTTCTTTGATCTTCTGAACATTCACAGCTTCTGACTTCTGCTTCCATCTAGGACAGCTTCAGAACTTGAATTTCTTTGATCTTCTGAACATTCACAGCTTCTGATTTCTGCTTCCACTTAGGACAGCTTCAGAACTTGAGTTTTCTGGATCTTTGGAACATTCACAGCTTCTGATTTCTGCTTCCCTCGGATAGCTTCAGAGCTTTGAATTTCTACCAACATCACTTCATGCTAGATTTGTATCAGAACATTGTTGAATGTACCAGAGCATCATCTGAGCATCTCTACATCCTGAAATGTTACAGAACAAAAACTAAACGACAAAAGTCAGCATGAACGAGTCAGAACATAAAATGTATATTAGAACACATGATATGTATCAGAGCCATATAGGCTAAAATAATGTATCAGAGCAAATAGAATTTTGTCAGATCAAATAAACAAATATGGATCAAATTCTATTATCAGTGCTTCTGATTTCTGAAGCTTGATAGCACTCAGCTTGCTTCAGTTTCCATGAGTTTATCCTTATTACAGAATAACACTTCTTATGGTTTTGCTTCTTGTGTTTGCTTTGAAGATTCTCTTCATTTCTTTATACCTGCAAAACACTTAAACCATATAGAACTTGCAGTTCTTGTTAGTAAATGTGTGGGAGCTTTACCCAGCAACTGATAGATTAATCAAATCATTTATCATTTATCTTCTCCCCCTTTTTGTCATATCATCAAAAAGCATATTTCAAAAGATTCAGATGAATAAAACGACAAATAAAATCACTGGAATGTGAAAACAAAGAAACTTTCCATTTATGATCAAAAAGGATTACAAGAGAGGAATGCAGGAAAACAGATGCAGCAAGGAAAGAAAACTACAAAGACCAAAGGACTAAGATCCTAGCCTACGCAAAATCCGCGCCAGAACATCATGAATCCCGTCAGTGCTTGTAGCTTGCCTTGCCATGAAGGAGCGAAACTCAGCATTGGCTACTTCTTGCGCGTCCAAACGAGAAGCCAGCATAGCTTGATTCTGATGAAGAGCTTCCAAGGTATCCATCAGAGCTGAGGTTTCACCAGAAGAAGAAGCACCTGAATTTCTGCCAAAAGGGACAGCAATCTCAGCAGGGTGATCTTCTGGGAGATCTTCAGCTTGTGCATCATCCATTTCCTCATCTGAGTCTGACTCAGAAATAGCCTTAGCATATTCTGGTTCAGGCAGCTCAGAAGTTCCAACTTCCAACGCTTGAAGAATAGCTGCTAGGTTTGTTGGAGGAGTAGGACCAGCAACTTCAGCAGGATAAACCACTACTGGAAAGACCATGTGAGGTGCTTTTTCAGAAGGGTTCATTCTGAACCAGTTGAACAGCCACTGAAAATCTCCAGTCAGCACAGGAAACCATGGTCTCCACACCACGATGTCTCTGCAGAGATTTTCTTCTTCCAACTTATCTGCTGGTATCTTCCCTTCAAGAACACTTCTGTTCCTGATGAGATGGTGCTGGCTGCTTTCACCAACTTCCAACCGAAGACCACGAACACCAGGAGCTTCAGACATAATCCTTCTCTGAGTGTCTGTAGCCTTAGCCAGAAAATCCTGACGAAAGGTATTCCAAAGGTTGCTTGTAGCATACTCATCCAGATGGTTAAGGTGAGCAGCACCTAGAATCTCCAACCAGCCATTTACATCAGAATGTAAAAGCTCCAGATATGATTGAGTGGTAGGGGTTGGAGGGTTGACAGTGAACCTGGAGTCGGGAAGAACAACACTATAGGGATTAGGTGTTCTGGTGGGAAAAGGGTGTGAGAGAGATGAAGAAATATCTGATGGAAGGGTTGAAGGAGAGGAGATATCAGATGGTGAAGAAGGTGGTTCCGAGAGGATGAATGAGGAGGAAGAGGTGGTGGAGGTCTTTGAAGAGGGAGGTGATTTAGGGGTACCGTCAAGGGGTTGATACACTTTGAGAGGGTCATAGGTGATCCTTACTCTTTTTGGTTTGGTTTCTGGTTCAGCAGTTGCCTTTCTCTTGTGTTTCCGATCATTATCTTGATTCCCAGAGCTTGACGATGGATTCATGATGAATTTGCAGATATTGGACACTGCTAGGGTGTATGATATGAATGCAAAGAGAGAGAGAACGAAAAAGAAACTGAATGCAAAGAGAGAGAAATATAAGAGGGAAAAGAAACGTTTGAAGAATATAAAAAGAAAACTGAAAGAGAGTAAATGATGAAAAGCATTTAATGTTACGTGACGTGAGGAGAGATAATAATGACAAAAGACGTGATTTGCACAGTTACCTAAGTAGACGTCCCCTCAACTGCACGCACGCTTGTCCAGGAATAGTGAACACGTGTTTACCATCTGGATAGCCAGTTACAGCTGTTTTGCTCTTATAGAGATTCTGAATCAACTTAGACAATGAAACGTTAGTAATAACTGAATCACAATTACTAATTGATTTCTATCAGAACTTCTTATAAAAAAAATTTTCATTTCAGAAGATACTCATACATAAGAACTTCTCATCTTCTCATTCTGAGCTTGTTTCTGAGGACCCATTTTGTACCGATTATATTGAATCCATCTGGTCTAGGAACAAGATCCCAAACATCATTCCTTGTAAACTGATTCAGTTCTTCTTGCATAGCAATTATTCAGTCTGGATCTTCTAGAGCATGATCAACAGAAGTTGGCTCGATCAAAGATACAAGACCTAATTGACAGTCTGCATTGTTCTTAAGGAATGCTCTTGTTCTGATTGGATCATCCTTCTTTCCAAGAATGACATCTTCTGAATGATCAGAGATGAGTCTGGATGATCTTCTGACAGGTGGTTCTTCAGAAATGCTTATATTCTCCAGAGAAGCTGATACTTGATCTTCCGATTCTTTGCTTCTGAGAAGCTCTGCTTCTGATGCGTTGCTTCTTGGCTCAACAACTTCTGATATGTCAATATCACAATCTGCAAAATTATCAAACTGCTTTGGTTTTTCAGAACCAAGCTTATCATCAAACCTGATATTGATTGATTCTTCTACAATCAATGTTTCAGTATTGTATACTCTGTAGCCTTTTGAGCGTTCAGAATATCCAAGAAGGAAACATTTTTGTGCTTTGGAATCAAACTTACCAAGATGATCTTTAGTGTTCAGAATAAAGCATACACATCCAAAAGGATGGAAATATGAAATGTTAGGCTTTCTATTCTTCCACAATTCATAAGGAGTCTTATTTAGAATAGGTCTGATAGAGATTCTATTCTGAATATAACATGCATTGTTTATTGCTTCTGCCGAGAAATGCTTAGCCATATTGGTTTCATTGATCATGGTTCTGGCCATTTCTTGCAGAGTCCTATTCTTTCGTTCTACAACTCCATTTTGCTGTGGAGTTCTAGGACAAGAGAAATCATGGGCAATACCATTTTCTTTGAAGAATTCTTCAAAGAATCTGTTCTCAAATTCACCACCATGATCACTTCTGACCTTTATGATTTTACACTCTTTTTCAGATTGAATCTGAATGCAGAAATCAAAGAACACTGAATGAGACTCATCCTTGTGTTTCAAGAATTTTACCCACGTCCAGCGGCTATAATCATCTACGATGACTAATCCATATTTCTTCCCTCTGACAGATGTTGTTTTGACTGGGCCAAACAGATCAATGTGCAAGAGTTCTAATGGCCTTGAGGTAGAAACAACATTCTTGGAATTGAATGCAGGTTTGGAGAACTTGCCCCTCTGACATGCTTCACAAAGAGCATCTGATTTGAATTTCAGATTAGGGAGTCCTCTGACAAGATCTAGTTTGTTAATCTGAGAAATCTTTCTCAAACTAGCATGACCTAATCTTCTGTGCCAGACCCACTGCTCTTCAGAAACAGACATAAGACAAGTCACCTTCTGACTCATAAGATCTTGCAGATCTGTCTTATAAATGTTGTTCTTCCTCTTGCCTGTAAATAGGATTGAGCCATCCTTCTGATTTACAGCCTTGCAAGACTCTTGATTAAAGATTATATCATAACCATTGTCACTCAATTGACTGATAGATAGGAGGTTATGTGTTAATCCTTCTACAAGAAGTACATTAGAAATGGAAGGAGAGTTACCAGACTTTATAGTTCCAGAGCCAATTATCTTGCCCTTCTGATCTCCTCCAAACTTGACTTCTCCTCCAGACTTAAGCACCAGGTCTTGGAACATAGACCTTCTTCCTGTCATGTGTCGTGAGCATCCAGAGTCCAGGTACCATGACATGTTGTGCCTTGTCCTTTTTGCAGTCAAGGATATCTGCAATAGGAATAATCTTATCCTTAGGTACCCACATCTTTTTGGGTCCTTTCTTGTTAGATTTTCTCAAGTTCTGATTGAACTTGGGTTTAACATTGTAAGCAATAGGAGGAACAGCATGATAATTTTTAATGTGAGTTTCATGATATTTCCTAGGTTGTGTCACATGCTTTTTGGTGTGTGTAATGTGAAAACTTTGAGCATGTGAAGTGTGCCTAATATCATGGGAGTGGCCGTACTTGAACTGATCATACAATGGCTTGTATGTGAATTTCATTTCATCAACAGGTTCAAGTTTGTATGGGGTTTCACCCTCAAAACCAATGCCAACTCTTTTGTTTCCAGACACGGCATATATCATAGAAGCTAGCTGACTTCTGCCAATACTTCTAGATAAGAACTTCCTGAAACTTAAATCATATTCTTTCAGAATATGGTTTAGACTGGGAGTGGATTTTTCTGAATCAGAAGGAGATCCAACGTTATTGGATAATTTTAAAAGTTTTTCTTTTAATTCAGAATTTTCCAACTCAAGCTTCTTAGTTTCAAATTCAAATAGCTTTCTTAGCTTTTTGTATTTGAGACTCATCTGAGACTTGAATTCCAGAAGTTCAGTTAGACCGGAAACTAACTCATCTCTAGTAAGTTCAGAAAATACCTCTTCAGAATCTGATTCTGATGTAGATTCTGATCCGTCATCTTCTGTCGCCATCAGCGCACAGTTAGCCTGCTCATCTTCAGAGTCTGAATCATCTTCTGACTCATCCCAGGTTGCCATAAGACCTTTCTTCTTATGAAACTTCTTCTTGGGATTTTCCTTCTGAAGTTTTGGACATTCATTCTTGAAGTGTCCAGGCTCATTGCATTCATAGCACATGACCTTCTTCTTGTCAAATCTTCTGTCATCAGAAGATTCTCCACGTTCAAATTTCTTTGAACTTCTGAAGCCTCTGAACTTCCTTTGCTTGCTCTTCCAGAGTTGATTTAGCCTTCTGGAGATCAAAGACAGTTCATCTTCTTCTTCAGATTCTGATTCTTCAGGATCTTCTTCTCTACCCTGAAAAGCGTTAGTGCATTTCTTGATATTGGATTTTAATGCAATAGACTTACCTTTCTTTTGAGGCTCATTTGCGTCCAGCTCTATTTCATGACTCCTCAAGGCACTGATAAGCTCTTCCAGAGAAACTTCATTCAGATTCTTTGCAATCTTGAATGCAGTCACCATAGGACCCCATCTTCTGGGTAAGCTTCTGATGATCTTCTTTACGTGATCAGCCTTGGTGTATCCCTTGTCAAGAACTCTCAATCCAGCAGTAAGAGTTTGAAATCTTGAAAACATCTTTTCAATGTCTTCATCATCCTCCATCTTGAAGGCTTCATACTTCTGGATTAAAGCGAGAGCTTTAGTCTCCTTGACTTGAGCATTTCCTTCATGAGTCATTTTCAAGGACTCATATATGTCATAGGCCGCTTCCCTGTTAGATATCTTCTCATACTCAGCATGAGAGATAGCATTCAGCAAAACAGTTCTGCATTTATGATGATTCCTGAAAAGCTTTTTCTGCTCATCATTCATTTCTTGCCTTGTCAGCTTTACGCCCCTGGCATTTACTGGATGTTTGTAACCATCCATCAGAAGATCCCATAGCTCACCATCTAGACCAAGAAAGTAACTTTCCAGTTTATCTTTCCAGTATTCAAAGTTTTCACCATCAAATACCGGCAGTCTAGTATAACCATTGTTACCGTTGTGTTGCTCAGCAGAGCCAGATGTAGATGCAGGTGTAGACTTTGGAGTTTCATCAGCCATCTTTTACTGAAGCGTTTTTCTCTTCCTGAATCTTTTCTAAACACGGTTAAGTGCTTGCACCTTAGAACCGGCGCTCTGATGCCAATTGAAGGATAGAAAAACACTTAGAAAGGGGGGGGTTTGAATAAGTGGCTTTAAAAACTTGACAGATAAAAATAAATTGCACAGTTATTTTTATCCTGGTTCGTTGTTAACTAAACTACTCCAGTCCACCCCTGCAGAGATGATTTACCTCAACTGAGGATTTAATCCACTAATCGCACGTATTACAATGGTTCTCCACTTAGTCAGCAACTAAGTCTTCCAGAGTCTTCTGATCACACACTGATCACTCCAGGAACAACTGCTTAGATACCCTCTAAGACTTTTCTAGAGTATACAGATCCACACGATCACTCTAGTTACAACCTGCTTAGATAACCTCTAAGACTTCCTAGAGTATTCTGATCCACACGATCACTCTAGTTCCTTACAACTTAATGTAATCAATTCTAAGAGTATTACAATTGCTTCTTAAAAGCTATAATCACAAACTGTGATATTTCTCTTAACGTTTAAGCTTAATCTCACTAATATATTACAACAGCAATGTAGTGAGCTTTGATGAAGATGAAGATTCTGAGTTTTGATTTGAACAGCGTTTCAGCAAGTTAATATTCACAGAATGGGTGTAGAATTGGTTAACCTTGCTTCTCATCAGAACTTCATATTTATAGGCGTTGGAGAAGATGACCGTTGAGTGCATTTAATGCTTTGCGTGTTCCGTACAGCATCGCATTTAATGTTATACGCTTTTGTCAACTACCTCGAGCCTTGTTCACGCTGTGTTTACTGACGTAGCCTTTAGTAGCTTTTAACGTTCCTTTTGTCAGTCAGCGTAGCTTGCCACTTGTACTTCCTTCTGATCTGATGTTTGTGAATACAACGTTTGAATATCATCAGAGTCAAACAGCTTGGTGCAAAGCATCTTCTGATCTTCTGACCTTGAAGTGCTTCTGAGCGTGATACCATCAGAACTTCAGTGCTTCTGTTCTCTTGTTCTTCTGATGCTTCCATAGACCCATGTTCTGATTCTGCTTCGACCATCTTCTGATGTCTTGCCAGACCATGTTCTGATGTTGCATGCTGAACCCTTGAGACAAAGCTTCTGAGCGCTGAATTATGCGTACTCTTTATATATTTCCTGAAAAGGAAATTGCATTGGATTAGAGTACCATATTATCTTAAGCAAAATTCATATTATTGTTATCATCAAAACTAAGATAATTGATCAGAATAAATCTTGTTCTAACAACTACTACCTCTATTTTCAAGTATTAAGTCGACACCTTTGACGGTTCCTTAATACATCAAGAGTTAAGTCGACACCTTTGACGGTTCCTTAACAACACATTTCAGATATAAGTCGATACCTTTGACGGTTCCTTATACAATCTATCTACATATCTGAGTCGATACCTTTGACGGTGCCTCAATGATATGCTTCAGATATAAGTCGACACCTTTGACGGTTCCTTATACAATCTATCTACGTATCTGAGTCGATACCTTTGACGGTGCCTCAATGATATGCTTCAAAGTTAAGTCGACACCTTTGACGGTTCCTTAACAACCCACATCAAGAGTTAAGTCGACACCTTGGACGGTTCCTTAACGACGTATTTCAAATTTAAGTCGATACCTTTGACGGTTCCTTAAATAACCCAACACAGACTTGAGTCGACACCTTTGACGGTTCCTCAACATTCAAAAAAGGGAAGACAACAAAAGCAGAAATTTCGCAACAATCCATACTCCAACAACTACCAGATGGCATCTACAAGCCCATCTCCGACAAAAAATCCCTACTGCAAACAGGGCAAATTTCTTGGTATTCTAGTGTTCAATCATCTTCCACCTTCAGATACCGACTGGCACACAAACCACTCTACATCTTCAAGTTTAAGATAATTGAACAGGGGCAGCTGTCATACCCCAAAATTTGCCCTCATATATTTACGAACGCCATTTTATTTCGAATAAATGAATTGGCACAGTTGGTAAGAATTTGAGCGTGAAAGCTGCATTAGCGCGAGGTCCCGAGTTCGAATCCCAATTCTAACATTTTTTATTATTATTATTTATTTGCGTCTAACTTTAGTTTTGATTTTATTTTCATTCAAAAAATCATAAAAAGCTTTCTTTGGTTAAATTGAATTTTTTTGTTTTAATTAAACCTTTTTTTTTACTTTATAATTTTATACATTGTTGCATCTTAGGGTAGTTTTTTTACATGTAATTTTATTTCTTGGGCTTTTGATTATTAATCAATAATAGCCCATTGGGTTTTAACCTAACTTTGTTTTCTTATAAATAAATAAAAAACGTTTTCACTAATCCTGATGGTCACGTACACAATCCACCACTAACACACTTTTTGACCTCTGGTACACTAACCCTTATTTCAGAAGAAGGAAAAGAAGGAAGCGTGAAACGAGATCAAAACGAATTCGTAAAGAAATCGCAAAAAAAGATCACAAAGGTATGGCGTCGTAGCAGCACATACACATTTACGTTTTGTTGTTGTTTTTGCAGAGAAATAAAAAGAAGAAGAAGGAAATCGGAAGGGAAAAGACACGTGAAGTTTCCGACCGTCCTCCTCCGTCGTCCCTCCGATCCAAACACTTCGAGAAGCCGCACTGATGCAAATCCTTCATTGCCTTCCGCCGACATCGCCGGTGATATCGCACAGCCACCGGAACAACACCATAACAAATATCGCTCGTCACCGATCCACTTCAAATCCGGCACCATTCCTCCGTCAGGCATCATCAACAACACACCATGTCTAGATCGCTCACCTCCGGTCGATGTACGAAGTTGATGGCGAGAAGCCGCCCCTCCAATCTCGTATATTTTCTCCACCACAGGTAAGATCTATTCTTCTCGTTTTGATTTTGAATATATACTATTGATTGAAAAGGGAGGAAGATTGTGGGGTAATTGTTGTTTGAAGTTTTACAGAGAGAAGTTTGTGCGCTTGAGAATGAGGTCCCTTTCTCTTATATTGTTCTAAACACTAATGAACTAATGATCACTGTTCTGTTTTATTTTGTAAATGATTTGTGGCACTTGTCCGTAATCCATTGGTTGTTGATTTAGAAGAAAAGTCAAATAGATATTCTCATTATCTTTTATTAAGTATGGCTTTAATTTTAAAGAAAGAAAGAAAACTCTTGCTGTTGTGAGCATCACAGCATTTTGATTAAATTCAAATTGGTGTCAGGCAAGGAAGTGCACCGTAAGTACCTTTTTCCACTCTCCCCATATAACTTTTTTTTTTATCATTTAAATTATTATCTTTTCTTTCTATTTATTTATTATTTTATTATTTTATGTTGGCACATAGAAACTTAGAGATTTAAAAGCTAGATTAATTTTAGTCATTTACTTCTATTATAAAACAATATAATAAAAATGCAAAAAACTATTGTTTAGATAGATTAATTATATCTTGTTTCTTATACGAAAAACACCAAAAATAATTTTAATTAGTCACATTTTTTAGTTTAATATGCTTAGTTTTATTAATTATATTTAATATTTGTTAGTATTCTCATTTTAATCATGCATTATTTTCCTATATCTGTACTACCATTTTCCTGTTTATTGCGAGGTACATTCGAGTTGTTGACCTCCATCGGTCTCCATAGACCTCCACCACGCTGAATCATGGTTAGCAACATGATTCCTCCCGATCACGCGCCTTCAAAAAAAATCGAAGCTAAGTATTTGGCGCTAAAAATTGAAAATCTATTTTATTTCCTGTTTTTAGGGTTTGTCTTTTTACATGAACATTGCCTACATTCAATTTTTCTGCCTTTGCCTTTTTCAGGGTTACCCCCGAGGCTTTCCGCCAACCATATCAGATCAAATCCAAGTCGAAGATAAGTATTATTTATTAATCATTATTAATTTATTTGTCTTTTATTTTATTAGGATTAACCCTGATTGTCTCTGAACTAATAATGCACTCACTATACTTTGCCTTCTTGTTCTTCCTCCTTTTCAGGTTTATCCTAAACCTCATTTTATTTTATGCCTTTTATTATTATTACTTGTGTCAAACCCCATTGGGGATCCGCTGGTTTCATTGTCCCCTTCCCCTTTATTGCTTTATATTATTGCGTGGTTAGTAATCTTAGGGAGTGCAAGCCTTAAACTGAATTAGAATAACTAATTAAAAGATAAATATCTGAACATAATCACGTGATTGTTGCACACACGCACCCTTTTGGGGTAACCTCTCTGTTGCCTTGTTGCCTGTTGCCTGTTGCCTTCGTTTTTTTGCAGAATAAGCCATGTCCCTCGAATTCGAAGATACCTCAGCCTATTGCCTCGATAATTAAAAGGTCATACGACCCTAAATGATGCTGCCTTCGATACACAAAAATGACCTCGACCCTCGGAAGTTGCCTACAAGAAAGGCTGAGGTATCTTCTGGTTGCCTAACGAAAAATGGTTTATTCTGATCCTTGCCTTAGACTACCTGCCCTTCTATGGCATGGGACAGTCTTATGGCAAAGGATGCTTCGACGACCCTTCAACCTCCAAACGAAAGGCTTCCTGCCCTCTTATGGCAAGGATTGACTCTTTCATTCTGAAAGGCTAAAAAGAGACCTATCATCTGAGTTTAAGGTAATTGCCCCTAATTGCCTTGCAATGCTCATCTTTAATATTCTTTCTCACAATTCTTCGAAAACTGGCTACGCTCATTTACGAGCTAAAGTCCACTTTTTTCTTTCATCTACTTCTTCTAAAAAACAAACGAGCAAGCAAAGCAATTAAGAGCCCATGGAAAACCATGGATGCAAAGGGTGCCTTACACCTTCCCTTTGCATAAATTACCCCCCGAACTCAGATTTTCTTTAAAAGGTTTTTTTTCTGTTTCTTTTTGCCTTTCTGAATTTGTTTGGATAAAATAAAAGTCGGTGGCGACTCTTGCTTAACCGCGACATTTATCGATTAAAAAAGTCAGTTCACCGTATTACAGAACCTGAATGCATAAGTTAAATCAACTGAGCTTAGGATTGAAGATCATCACGAAGAGGGGTGGGTACAATCAAATTTTGAGCCTTTATCCTTTGTTTCTTAAACCGTGAACAAAGCCACGTTACAACCCTTGAAAGTCCTAATTGAAGCATGGTTAGTTCGAAAGCATACTGTCACCAAAAAGGTATCCCGACTCCTTAAGGTTTACTACAAATGTTAAGTTGATATCCTGTTTTTTACAAACATCATGTTTTATAAATATCATGATTTTACATCTCCAGTTTTAATGTTTTTCAAAAACTCAAGACAAACGTATGCATTGCATCTCATGAATTCATTATTAAACATATTCTGCTACATAATTTCAAATGTTAGCATCAGATAGAACTTGCACAGGGTACAACTAATGACTGAAAGTTATCCCGACAGACAAGATTACTCCAAGAAGAAAACCTCCTACGTACACAAGGGGCGTGGCACGCTTTGCCCAATCAATATGGGGCAATCAGGTCAAGATCCCACGAATCTCTCAAGGACGCCGAGACAATCAGGGGCATGCATCCAAATAGATCCGAAGCTACTTCCCAACCAACATGGGATATTGTCTTTGGCCTATGATTACTAGGGGTATGTCGCCCATAGTGCACGTCTCCTAAAGTCCTCGCAAGGCGAATCTTTTCAAAGTCTCTACTAGCGGGGGCAAATCTATGCAAGTCCAGTTTGACATCTTGATCAGCATTCAGTGGCGTGTCCTAATTAAATCCAGGAATGGTAGGTACTATAATACTGGGGGCAACATTCAAGACATCAACGTCTTCCCACAAAGCTGATTTCGCAAGACGCATCCCCACAGAGTAATCGCTAAGAAGATGTCTTCCAACACTCTTATCCCAACAAAGACATGGCTCCCCAACATAGTTCACATCTCTATTTTCTCTTTATCCCCAATCAGGGTACATCAAGTTACTGATCATCCCCAAACAGAAATTATAAATCCCCAGCTGAGCATCTTCAAGACGAAATCGGACATCAAAATCACGAAGACATGGAGATTTATTTTTTCGACTAAAACAACGTGGATCATAATCACATACCATATGACACAAACATATTCATGCATTGCATACATAACTTCATAATAAATTCATGCATGACAAGCAAAATTTCTCATTTATTTTGAGAGACTCATTACATAACACATGCATCATGACATAAGAAAACTAACCTTTACTTTTCAGGATATTACTGTCTCTACTTTCAAGAGTTAAGTCGATACCTTTGACGGTTCCTTAACAATCTATTAAGTCGATACCTTTGACGGTTCCTTAATGATCTATCTCCAGAGTTAAGTCGACACCTTTGACGGTTCCTTAACAACCTTCCAGAATTAAGTCGATACCTTTGACGGTTCCTTAATAATCCAATGCAGAGTTAAGTCGACACCTTTGACGGTTCCTTAACGACCTACTTCAAATGTAAGTCGATACCTTTGACGGTTCCTTATAATATCTACCTTCATATCTGAGTCGATACCTTTGACGGTGCCTCAGTAATATGCTTCGAATTTAAGTCGATACCTTTGACGGTTCCTTAAATAATCCAATTCAGACTTGAGTCGATACCTCAGACGGTTCCTCAACATTCAAAGACTAAAAACAGAAACCTCGCAACAATCAATACTCCAACAACTACCAGATGGCATCTACAAGCCCATCTCCGACAAAAGTCCCTCCTTCAGCTAGGGCAAATTTCTTAGTATTCTAGTGTTCAATCACCTTCTACCTTCAGATACCGACTGGCATACAAACCACTCTACATCTTCAGGTCTAAGATAATTGAACAGGGGCAGCTGTCATACCCCAAAATTTGCCCATACCATTTCTCATATGCAATCTCAAAATCAAGACATAAAGCTCCAAAAACACACTCTCCTATACAAAGGCTCTGAATTAGGGTTGGGTTCATTCAAAGAAAAATCACTGAATCAAGGGCTCAAAGTGGTTCCATAAGGTCAGCAACATCCCCATAACCCTAAAATCATTATTTGATCAAGGGTTGATCATAATGATGCAAGGAAACATCAGAAGAGTCGAAAGTCAAAAGTTACTATTTTGGGCATGAGCTGAAAAAGTCAATCAAACTTTGAAAATTCACCAAATATTCATACTTCATCAGAAAAATTCCCACTAAATCTCATTGTAAAGGGAATTCATTCCTCTATCCAAGGGTCCAAGAATCAAAGCTCATAGGTCAATGGTTTAAGAGATATGGCTTCATACATTATAAGTCCTTTTCAAAAGTCAACCAAAAGACACCTTTTTCAAAAACTCATAAAATGAGAATGAAAAATGATTTTGATATGAGACCAAATACATTGGTTAGAGGACTCTCTAAGGTTTCCAAAATGTCCTAGAACACTTCCATACCTCAAAAATTGAGAGAAATAGGCCTTGCTAAAGTTGGACTATTTTTGAGAAAAAATGTGAAAAGAAAAGGTTCAAAATTCCAAACATTTCCAAATGGGCCTATGTTTTCTTTATCTAAACTTCATCTTAGGCCCATGCACGCCCCAAAATATATATTCTTATATTTTTATTATTTTTATTGATATTTATGGTTTTTATTTATTAAAAACTATAATTTAATCATGAAAATATAAAAAATAAAATATATGATTTGTTTCTTCAATTATGAGCCAAAGATTCAAGCAAATATTCTCCAAAATAAATCAAATTTCGTGCACTATGAGATTGGAACAAGATTGAATCAATATGGACCATATTTAGAAGCTTTTAACCTTATGTGCAAATCAAATTTTAACAAATTGCAAATCATTGATTCAAGGAGATTTCTTTCAAAATTGTTGACCTAAATCCTTCTATTATAAATACCAAACACATTCAGATGCAATAGGTTGATTTTTGACACAAAAATCTGCAGCCAAGAAGAAACACACCAAGCTTCCAAAATCTCAAAATTTTGGAATTCGGTTTCTAAGTTGCAGCGCAATTCAAACCATAAGAAGTATTCCAATCGATCCCTTGGCGTTTTCTGGACGAGAGAGCATCCATTCCAACACTCAGAAATCCTTGGATCGCCTACAATTGTTCACGGTTCGCGTTTTTTAAATCTTCTTCGATTCTCATGATTTATGCATCATAATTGAGTTTCGTTTACATAATCATAATCATGTTCATGCTTTTAGTGATTCTGGATCTTTAATTGTGTTTTCATACTTGTTTGAGCCATCTGCCATAGTTAGGGTTTGGAGGTTCGAAAGAGGGTTTCTTCCTAGAGGTAAAATTAAGCCAAAATTCTGGTATTAATGAGTTCGTGATCTCTGAACGATCACATTCGTCTAGTCGCGAACGATTTTTGTTGCGTGTTGGGTTGTTCTTGATTTTCGCAGGTGTAGAAAGCATGACCCTATTACAGCGCATCTGCAGAAACGGTGTAAAAAGTGATTTGCAGGATTTGAGTGGGGAAGACGATGCGTTGTCACCGTCCGATTGGTTGGTTTGAATTCGTCCTTGGCGCGCGCGCGTTTGGAAGGCTCTTGGGATTCAGTGCGTTATGACGTACCATCATACTATGTGCCATCAGCCTTGCTGCCATCAGATCATTGCCCAGATCAATCCAACGCTTCTGACCAAGCAGGTGTACCGTAGACTCCCACGCGCGTGCAGCACCAGATAGAAGCTAAGAATTTTTTCAAATTTTTTTATTTATAATTATATAACTTGTTTTTATTTTATTTATATATATATATGTATCATGTTAAATATTTATTTTTTCTCTCTATAATAATAAATCATTTATTCTAAATTTTTTTCTTATTTATTTAGTTATTTTATATATTTATATATAATATATTTATTTATATAATTAATAAGTTTTATTTATTTATTTACATTATTTTATTTTTATTTTCATTTTATATATTATATTACATATACATTTATTTTAATTATACTTTTATTATATACTTATTTAATTATATATTTTTATTTCTTTTTCTTTATTTCATTATGTATATATCCTTAAAAATCCACATTTATTTTGTTTTAAATTCTAAAAAATTCCATAAAATTATTTTTGCACTCGATATAATTTTTTATTCCGATTTAATTAATTAGGTCGCGAGACCAATAATTAATTCCAGTTATTTCTATTTTCTTCTTCAAATTCGTACCCTAATCAGGGTTTAGGAAGATCATTCCATACACTAAAAATTTTCTTTTCTGACCAAGCAGGGTTAGCAATATGATTAATTCCGACTACGCGTCTGATTCAAAAAACCAAAGTTAAGTATTCTACTTAATTTAATTTAACTTTCTATTTGGTTTATTTTTTATATAAGGGTTTGTTTCGCCTTCATCTTCTTCTGCCTTTGCCTTTTCAGGGTTAACCCCGAGGCTTCCCGCTAACCATATCAGATCAAATCAAGCTAAGTACTTTTGTTTATTTTATTTTAAATACATTATATCCTTATTTTTATGGTTAACTGTGTTCGCCTTCGAACCGATAAATGCACTCACCCTATTTTGTTTGCCTTTTCCAGGGTTTGTCAAATTGCCAAAGCTACGAGTTTGGTAACCCTAAACCCTAATCTTTTATTTTTTCTGCTTAATTATTACTTGTGTCAAACCCTATTAAGGGATCCGCTGGTTACAATTTCCCTCCCCCATATTTGTTTGATTATATTATTTAAATGTGTGGTTAATAAAATAGGGAGTGACAACCATTAAATTGAATTAGCCTCACTAATTTACAAGATAATATAATTGAATATATCACGTGATTGGCGCACACACGCACGCTTTTGGGTAACCCTCTCTGTTGCCTTGGTGCCTGTTGCCTCGTTGCCTTGTGTTTTTGCAGAATAGCCAGTCCCTCGAATACGAGGATACCTCAGCCATGCTGCCTAGATACAAATAAAGGTCATAAGTCCCTAATGATGCTGCCTTCGATACACTAATATAACCTCGACCCTCGGAAGTTGCCTACAAAAAGGATGAGGTATCTTCTGGCTGCCTACGAATAAGGCTTATTCTGATCCTTACCTTAGACTACCTGCCCTCCTATGGCATGGGACAGTCTTATGGCAAAGGATATTTCGATGACCCTTCTACCTCCAAACGGAAGGCTTCCTGCCCTCTTATGGCAAGGATAGACCCTTTCATTCTGAAAGGCTAAAAAGAGACCTATCATCTGAGTTTAAGGTAATTGCCCCTAATTGCCTTGTAATGCTCATCTTTAATATTCTTTCTCACAATTCTTCGAAAACTGGCTACGCTCATTTACGAGCTAAAGTCCACTTTTTTCTTTCATCTACTTTTTTCTAAAAACAAACGAGCAAGCAAAGCAATTAAGAGCCCATGGAAAACCATGGATGCAAAGGTGCCTTACACCTTCCCTTTGCATAAATTACCCCCCCGAACTCAGATTTTCTTTAAAAGGTTTTTTTCTGTTTCTTTTTGCCTTTCTGAATTTGTTTGGATAAAATAAAAGACGGTGGCGACTCTTGCTTAACCGCGACATTTCGATCGATAAAAAGTCAGTTCACCGTATTACAGAAACGTTAGTAATAACAGAATCAGAGATTCTAATTGATTAGTATCAGAACTTCTTATAACTGCCTAGTCCTAACACATATCAGAAAGTATTCATACAAAGATCTTCTCATCTTCTTATTCTGGGCATAAATCCATATTGATATTCTTCAGAATGTACTTAAACCTATCTTCAGCAAGGGGTTTTGTAAAGATGTCAGCCCATTGATGGTCTGTATCCACAAAGTTCAAAGAAAGAACACCCTTCTGAACATAGTCCCTCATAAAATGATGTTTAATCTCAATATGTTTAGCTTTGGAATGTAAGATAGGATTCTTAGATAAACATATAGCAGAAGTATTATCACAGAAAATAGGAATGTTACTCTCATATATCTGATAATCTTCTAGCTGACTCTTCATCCATAGCATTTGTGTGCTACATCCAACAGCAGCAACATATTCTGCTTCTGTAGTTGAGAGAGCTATGCTAGCTTGCTTCTTGCTGTACCAGGAGATCAAATGACTTCCAAGGAATTGACAACTTCCAGAAGTACTCTTTCTTTCAATTCTATCTCCAGCATAGTCAGCATCACAGTATCCTACTAAGTTGTATTCTTTAGATCTTCTATAGACTAAACCAACGTTAGTAGTACCTTTCAGATACCTCAGAATTCTCTTAACAGCAGTTAAGTGAGATTCTCTAGGATCTGATTGGAATCTAGCACACAAACAAACACTGAATAGAATGTCAGGTCTAGAAGCAGTTAAGTATAGAAGAGATCCAATCATACCTTGTACAACTTCTGATCTACCTTATTACTTACCTCGTCCTTACCTAGAACACATGTTGGATGCATAGGAGTTTTGGATTCTTTGCTTTCAGAAAGATTAAACTTCTTCAGAAGTTCTTTCACATACTTCGTTTGATGAACATAGGTTCCATCAGAAGTTTGATTGATTTGAATCCCAAGGAAATACTTGAGTTCACCCATCATACTCATTTCAAATTCAGCCTGCATAGACTTAGCAAACTCCTTTCCAAGTGAAGCATTAGATGTTCCAAATATAATATCATCAACATAAATTTTACAAATTAAAATATCCTTCTTAGATGTTTTACAGAAAAGAGTTGTGTCCACTTGTCCTCTTGTGAAACCATTGTCCAGAAGGAAAGAACTTAATCTTTCATACCAAGCTCTGGGAGCTTGCTTCAATCCATACAATGATTTCTTAAGTTTGAAAACATATTCTGGAGACTTAGAGTCTTCAAAACCAGGAGGTTGATGGACATAGACTTCTTCATCTATATAACCATTTAAGAAGGCACTCTTAACATCCATCTGATACAGAGTGATGTTATGTTGAGTGGCAAAAGAAATCAACAAGCGAATAGATTCTAACCTGGCCACTGGTGCAAAGGTTTCTGTATAGTCAATCCCTTCTTGCTGACTATATCCCTGAGCCACCAGTCTGGCGTTGTTTCTTACCACTTCTCCCTTTTCACTGAGCTTGTTTCTGAACACCCACTTTGTACCAATGATGTTGAATCCTTTAGGTCTAAGAACCAAATCCCATACATCATTCCTTGTAAACTGATTTAGTTCTTCTTGCATGGCAATTATCCAGTCTGGATCTTCTAGAGCTTGATCAACAGAAGTTGGCTCGATCAAAGAAACAAGACCTAATTGACATTCTGCATTGTTCTTAAGGAATGCTCTTGTTCTGATGGGATCGTCTTTCTTTCCAAGGATCACATCTTCTGAGTGAGCAGAAGAGAGTCTAGAAGATCTCCTTACAGTTGGTTCTTCAGAAATCCTGAGATTCTCTAAAGATGCAGCAACTTGATCTTCTGATCCATTGCTTCTGAGACTTTCAGCTTCTGGAGCTTTGCTTCTTGGTTCTATAGCTTCTGATATGTCAATATCTATATCTGCAAAATTCTCAAAGTGCTTTGGTTTTTCAAGACCAAGCTTATCATCAAACCTGATATTGATTGATTCTTCTACAACCAATGTTTCAGTATTTATACTCTATAGCCTTTAGAGCGTTCAGAATATCCAAGAAGAAAACATTTTTGTGCTTTAGAATCAAAATTACCAAGATGATCTTTAGTATTCAGAATAAAACACACACATCCAAAAGGATGAAAATATGAAATGTTGGGCTTTCTGTTCTTCCACAATTCATAAGGAGTCTAATTTAGAATAGGTCTTATAGAGATTCTATTCTGAATATAACATGCAGTGTTTATTGCTTCTGCCCAGAAGTGCTTATCCATATTGGTCTCATTGATCATGGTTCTGGCCATTTCCTGCAGAGTCCTATTCTTTCGCTCTACAACTCCATTTTGCTGTGGAGTTCTAGGGCAAGAGAAATCATGGGCAATACCATTTTCTTTGAAGAACTCCTCAAAGAATCTGTTCTCAAATTCCCCACCATGATCACTTCTGACCTTTATGATTTTGCACTCCGTCTCAGATTGGATCTGAGTGCAGAATTTAAAGAACACTGAATGAGACTCATCTGAAGGATAGAAAAACACTTAGAAAGGGGGGGTTTGAATAAGTGTAGTCTTAAAATCTTGAACGATAAAAATAAATTGCACAGTTATTTTTATCCTGGTTCGTTGTTAACTAAACTACTCCAGTCCACCCCCGCGGAGTGATTTACCTCACTTGAGGATTTAATCCACTAATCGTAACAGATTACAATGGTTTTCCACTTAGCCCACGACTAAGTCTTCTAGAGTATCCTGATCACAACCTGATCACTCTAGGAACAAATGCTTAGACACAAGCTAAGACTTTCTTAGAGTATCCTGACCACCACGTGATCACTCTAAATACAACTGCTTAGACACAAGCTAAGACTTCCTAGAGTATTCTGATCAACACTTGATCACTCTAGTTACTTACAAATTAATGTAATCAATTCTAAGAGTATTACAAATGCTTCTGAAAAGCTATAATCACAACAGTGATATTTCTCTTAAAGTTTAAGCTTAATCTCACTAATATATTACAGCAGCAATGTAGTGAGCTTTGATGAAGATGAAGTTTCTGAGCTTTGAATTTGAACAGCGTTTCAGCAAGTCTTTCAGAATAATTTCGTTCAGTATTGGTAACCTTGCTTCTCATCAGAACTTCATATTTATAGGCGTTTGAGAAGATGACCGTTGGGCGCATTTAATGCTTTGCGTATTCCGTACAGCATTGCATTTAATGTTTCACGCTTTTGTCAACTACCTCGAGCCTTGTTCACGTTGTGTCTACTGACGTTGCCTTTAATAGCTTCCAACATTCCTTTTGTCAGTCAACGTAGCCTGCCACTTGTACTTTCTTCTGATCTGATGTTTGTGAATAAAATATTTGAATATCATCAGAGTCAAACAGCTTGGTGCATAGCATCTTCTTGTCTTCTGACCTTGAAGTGCTTCAGAGCGTGATACCATGAGAACTTCAGTGCTTCTGCTTCTGATCTCAAGTTCTTCTGATGCTTCCATAGACCCATGTTCTGATTCTGCCTTGACCATCTTCTGATGTCTTGCCAGACCATGTTCTGATGTTGCATGCTGAACCTTCTGAGACAAAGCTTCTGAGCGCTGATTTGTGCATACTCTTTATATATTTCCTGAAAGGGAAATTGCAATGTATTAGAGTACCACATTATCTCACACAAAATTCATATCCTTGTTATCATCAAAACTAAGAATATTGATCAGAACAAATCTTGTTCTAACAATCTCCCCCTTTTTGATGATGACAAAAACATATATAAATGATATGAATTTGCGATTAGAAAGAGCAGACGGCTAAAGACAAATTACACAGCTATAGCATAAGCATGTGAATATGTCTCCCCCTGAGATTAACAATCTCCCCCTGAGATGAATAATCTCCCCCTGAAATAAATACTCGAAGAACTTTAATAATAAAAGACTTCCCTGATTATTTCGGTAGAGACGATCACATAAGCTTCTGTCTTCTGATAATTCATAGCTTCTGACTTCTGCTTCCATTGGACAGCTTCAGAACTTGAATTTCTTTAGATCCCTAGAACACTCACAGCTTCTGATTCCTGCTTCCATTTAGGACAGCTTTAGAACTTGAATTTCTTTGATCTTCAGAACATTCACAGCTTCTGATTCCTGCTTCCATTTAGGACAGCTTCAGAACTTGAATTTCTTTGATCTTTAGAACATTCACAGCTTCTGAGTCATGCTTCCATTTAGGACAGCTTCAGAACTTGAGTTTTCTGGATCTTTAGAACATTCACAGCTTCTGATTTCTGCTTCCCTCGGATAGCTTCAGAGCTTTGAATTTCTTCTTACATCACTTCATGCTAGATTGTATCAGAACATTGTTGAATGTACCAAAGCATCATCAGAGCATCTCTACATCCTGAAATGTTACAGAACAAAACTAAACGACAAAAGTCAGCATGAATGAGTTAGAACATAAAATGTGTATCAGAACACAAAATATGTATCAGAGCCATATAAGCCATATAGAATATATCAGATCCAATAGACAATGTATCAGAGAAAATAGACAATGATTTGGATTATATTCTATTATCAGAATTTCTGATCATTCTTCCTTCTTGCTTCTGATTCTGAAGCTTCCTAGCACTCAGCTTGCTTCAAGAATCCAAGAGCTATTTCTGATCATTCTTCCTTCTTGCTTCTGATTCTGAAGCTTCCTAGCACTCAGCTTGCTTCAAGAATCCAAGAGCTTGATTCATTTTGTTGCTTCTTATGTTGATCTTGAATCTTTGATTCCTGCAACAACACAACTTAAAAACATAGAACTTTGCAAGTTCTGTTAGTAAATGTGGAGCCTTTTTACTCGGTAACTGATAATATTAATCAGATCATTTATCATATATTTTCTCCCCCTTTTTGTCATATCATCAAAAAAACAGAAAAGATTCAAACAACAGGTACAGAAGTACACGAAGAGAAGGAAGACAAGATGCACAAAAACAGATGCAGCAAAAGCAAAAAAGCAAAAAACAGCATAGACTCAATCTAAGACGGCCCTAGCCTTGACAGGATCTTAGCCAGCATCTCTTGAACCACATTGTTGTATCCATCTTGCCTCTCCATGAAAGCTCTAAACTCAGCATTGACTGAGCTTTGCTCATCCTGTTTCTTCTGAATATCTTCCAGAGTCCTTGCAAGACGAGAAGATTCATCAGAAGAAGCTTCACCGCTTCTAACCACAGGAATAGCATTGTGATCTGTAGCTTCCATAGATAGATCATTTGCAGGGATTTCCTCAACAAGAACTGATTCAGCAACATGATCTTCTACATCTGCTTCTTGCATAGAAGCATCTCCATATTCTGCAGCAGGAATTTCCGAATCTCCATTCTCAAGTGCCTGAAGAATGGCAGCAAGATTCCTGGGAGCAGAAGGACCTTCAACTTCTGATGGGTCAACAACTTCTGGAATGACCAAGCTTGGGTCTTTCTCAGAAGGGTTTTCCCTCAGAAAGTCAAAGAGGGTCTTGAAATCTCCCAGAAGAACAGGATAATCAGGAATCCAGATAACAATATCCCTGCATGGATTAGCTTCTAATGCAGCATCCATCCTTTCTTGTTCCAATTCATCCAAAAAGGGCTTCTCTTCCAAAAGATGTCTTCCTCTGAGACGAACAAACCAGAAGTCTTCATAGCTTCTCAGAATTCCACGAGGCTGTGGGGCAGCTTCTATACAGGCTTCCTGAAGTTCTAAAAACAGAGCATCTGATTCTCTGCGTAAGATCCTCCAGAAGTTCCGCATAGCAACATCATTCAAGCCAGAACTTTCAGCAATTCTGAGAGTATCAAAGATACTTCTGAGATTCCTCTTTACTTTTTCAAAAATTTCACCAATAGGGTAGATGGGGTGGGATTTTAATTGGGTTTTTGAAAAGGCAGGGTTGGGAATGAAGTACGGTTGAGGTTCTCTATTCAACCTATAAGAAGATTCTGCTTCAGTATCAGAATCTAACACTACCACTTCAGCTTCAGGACGAGGCTTGGGAGTGTAGTTGCAATCACGGAGCAACTGTTCATGTGATGCAGAGGTTGGAAGAATAGAGTCACTATGGTTATTTAGAGAGGTAGAAGGAATAGGTTCAAAGGTGGCATGGGGAGGAGGTTGAGAGATGGAGATATTTGTGTGTGGTGGAAAGAGAGTTTGAATTGGTGGTATATCTAGAACATGATCAATAGCAGCTTGGTCAGAAACAAAGTTAGTTGAGGGTGAAGGAGAAGGGATGGAGGCATCTGGAATTGGTGAAAGAGGAGGAGAATTTGGTTTGGTTGTGGGAGAGGATGGAGGTGTAAGAACCCGGACAGATACAGGTAATTCTGATGTGGCTTTTTCTGGATCAGGGGTAGGGGCAACCGCTATTGGTGTAACTTCTGAAAAATCAGCAGGAGCAGAATCAGGTTCAGAAATGCATATACCTTTGGATGCTCTCTGAAAAGCTTCGACCACAGCCTCAGTCCTCTTTTGTTTCTTATTCTTAGGCTCTTCAACAATCTTTGCTTTGCCTTTAGATATCTCTTTCCTTCTGACATTTGCCAGACTTTCTTGTTGATTCACAGCCTCTTGAGCAGCATTTTCTTCATCTGACTCTTGAAGAATCATCTTCCTTTTTCTGGTTTTCTTCTTCTCAACAGCTTCAACAATCTCAGCATTGTTGATTGACTTCTTCTTCTTTTTCTCAGCTTCCTTCCTTTTCTTCTCAAAATCAACAGACACGGCCTTAGCAACCTTTGCAATGACCTCTTCAGAAGGATGATCAAACTTTCTTTTAGTCCTTTCCTCCTTCTTGCGATTTACTATGATTGGAGCACCCTTCTCTTGATCTTTGAGACTTTTATTTTCTTCTTGAGACTTCAGATACCTAGTTCTGACTTCAGGTACCTCACTGTTAAAGAAAGTTTCAAATTCAGCTAGAACTGGTGCTCTTCTGATTCTTGTTCCCACAAGAGGTTGGGGAGTCTTACTAATAGCCTTAATCACTTTCATCTTCTTTAAGGTGAAGGCATTCAGACAGGCCCCAGTTGTGACAACAAGGTTCTTGATAGTGCCTTCAGTTTCCAGTTGCTCAACAATCTTGGAATGAACCAGAAGATTGGTGATAATTCTGCCAAACGGAATGGTGGTACAATTTTTCTCTCTGAAGGCATTTTTGGACTCCTTCACAGCCTTCCACATGTGGTTGAAGATAATGTAAATGGCATCAACCTTCTTCTTGGTGGCAATGCAATACAGAATGTATCTCTGCTCATTGTTGATGAAATCAGAGGCATGTGTCCCTTTCCTGTGATAGAAACACCCAAGAAGAATCTTGGTCCAGATTTTGAAGAGATCTCTCAAGTCCTTGACACTTTTTGTTTCATTAACGTCCGGATAGAGAGTAGACAAAACATCTCCCCAATTTGCCCTTTGATCAATTTCAAAAACCCCTTCAGGGTTTTTCAGATCAAACATCACTCTTAAGATGTTTTCAGTTACAACCACAAACTTTCCATGGACGAAGGATAATATTGATTTTGGAGCAACCACTGCATGTATCCAGAATTCCTTGACAATATCTGGGTAGACAGGACCACAGAACTCAGCAAACAACGAAGTCCATCCTTGAAAAATGATATCTTCTTTGAGGTGAAATTCATGTTCTTCAAGATTATCAAAATCAACCATAAGTTCACATAGAACTTCTAGTTTGTCTTTTGGAATGGAGCATGTAACAACAGGAGTGAGTTCCTGATTTACTTCATTTTGAATATGGAGAAGAGTAGATGAATCAACATTTTGTGAAGAAGAGCCAGCCATTTAAGCAGAATGAACAAATGTGATGAACAAGAAAAAAAAACTGGGTTTTCGGTTAGGGTTCAAAAGAGAGTATGCAAGAAGAAAGAGAGACAGGGAGCAAAAAAGGATATATGATACGATTTGAAAAGAATATAGGGAGACGGATTTGAAATAGAGAATAAAAAAAAATGAACAGTTCCAGAATCAAAAGAAATCAATTTCATTAAATGATGAGAGACGTTAGGTGAGAGAACGTGGTAAATGAAATGATTTAATACAGTTACCTAGGTCGGCGTCTTTTCAACTGCACGCTTTGTACAAACCGTACAAACACGTGTTTACCATCGGATAATAGATGACAGCTGTAAAAATTTGAATAGTCTTTACGCCTGCTGATTTTGATCACTGCTTCTGATTTGATCAACTTTCTCTTCTGGAATCACTTCTTCTGAAGTGTGCTAATGTAAATCTGAATGATCATCTGATTCATTACTTCTGATATACACAGCTTCTGGAGATTTGCTTCTCGGTTCTGCAGCTTCTGCAGGACATACTTTATCTACAAAGCTCTTAAGCTGCTTTGGTTCTTCAGAACCAAGTTTATCATCAAACCAGGTATTGATTGATTCTTCTACAATCAATGTTTCAATATTGTATACTCTGTAGCCTTTAGAGCGTTCAGAATATCCAAGAAGGAAACACTTTTGTGCTTTAGAATCAAACTTACCAAGATGATCTTTAGTATTCAGAATAAAACATACACATCCAAAAGGATGGAAATATGAAATGTTGGGCTTTCTGTTCTTCCACAATTCATAAGGAGTCTTATTTAGAATAGGTCTGATAGAGATTCTATTCTGAATATAGCATGCAGTGTTAATTGCTTCTGCCCAGAAATGCTTAGCCATATTGGTTTCATTGATCATGGTTCTGGCCATTTCTTGTAGAGTCCTATTCTTTCGCTCTACAACTCCATTTTGCTGTGGAGTTCTGGGGCAAGAGAAATCATGGGCAATACCATTTTCTTTGAAGAACTCCTCAAAGAATCTGTTCTCAAATTCGCCACCATGATCACTTCTGACCTTTATGATTTTACACTCTTTCTCAGATTGAATCTGAGTGCAGAATTCAAAGAACACTGAATGAGACTCATCCTTGTGTTTCACGAACTTTACCCACGTCCAGCGGCTATAATCATCAACGATGACTAATCCATATTTCTTCCCTCTGACAGATGCTGTTTTGACTGGGCCAAACAGATCAATGTGTAAGAGTTCTAACGGCCTTGAGGAAGAAACAACATTCTTAGACTTGAATGCAGGTCTGGAGAACTTGCCCTTCTGACATGCTTCACAAAGAGCATCTGATTTGAATTTCAGATTGGGAAGTCCTCTGACCAGATTTAGTTTGTTAATCTGAGAAATCTTTCTCAAACTAGCATGTCCTAATCTTCTGTGCCAGACCCATTGCTCTTCAGAAACAGACATAAGACAAGTCACCTTCTGACTCTTAAGATCCTGAAGATCTGTCTAATAAATGTTGTTCTTTCTCTTGCCTGTAAATAGGATTGAGCCATCCTTCTGACTTACAGCCTTTTACAGCCTTGCAAGACTTTTGATTAAAGATTATGTCATAACCATTGTCACTTAATTGACTTATGGACAATAAGTTATGAGCTAATCCATCTACTAGAAGAACATTAGAAATAGAAGGAGAGTTACCAGACTTTATAGTTCCTGAGCCAATAATTTTGCCCTTCTGATCTCCTCCGAACTTCACTTCTCCAGCAGATTTAAGCACAAGGTCTTGGAACATAGACCTTCTTCCTGTCATGTGTCGCGAGCACCCAGAGTCCAGGTACCATGACATGTTGTGCTTTTCCTTCTTTGCAGCCAAGGATATCTGCAATAGGAATAATCTTTTCCTTAGGTACCCACATCCTCTTGGGTCCTTTCTTGTTAGTTCTCCTCAAGTTCTGATTGAACTTGGGTTTAGCAAAATATTTAGCAGGAGGAACAGTATGATACTTCTTATTCTGAGTTCCGTGATATTTCTTAGGTTGTGTCACATGCTTCTTGGTGTGTGTTATGTGAAAACTTTGTGCATGTGATGTGTGCTTAATATCATGGGAGTGGCCAAATTTAAATTGGTTATACATAGGCTTGTATGATATTATCATATCATCCACAGATTCAAGCTTGTATGGGATTTCACCCTCATAACCAATGCCAACTCTCTTGTTCCCAGACACAACATATATCATAGAAGCTAGCTGACTTCTGCCAATACTTCTAGATAAGAACTTCCTGAAACTTAAATCATATTCTTTCAGAATATGATTCAGACCGGGAGTGGATTTTTCTGAATCAGAAGGAGATCCAACATTATTGGATAATTTTAAAACTTTTTCTTTTAATTCAGAATTTTCCAACTCAAGCTTCTTAGTTTCAAATTCAAATTGCTTTTTCAGCTTTTTGTATTTGATACTAAGATGAGCTTTTAATTCAAGAAGCTCTGTTAGACTGGAAACTAACTCTTCTCTAGATAGTTCAGAAAATACCTCTTCAGAATCTGATTCTGATGTAGATTCTGATCCATCATCTTCTGTCGCCATCAGCGCAAAGTTTGCCTGCTCTCCTTCAGAGTCTGATCCTGATTCTGATTCAGAATCATCCCATGTTGCCATAAGACCTTTCTTCTTATGAAACTTCTTCTTGGGATTCTCCTTCTGAAGTTTCGGACACTCATTCTTGTAATGTCCAGGCTCATTGCACTCATAGCAGACAGCCTTCTTCTTGTCAGATCTTCTGTCACCAGAAGATTCTCCTCGTTCAAATTTCTTTGAACTTCTGAAGCCTCTGAACTTCCTTTGCTTGCTTTTCCAGAGTTGGTTTACCCTTCTGGAGATCATGGACAGTTCATCTTCTTCTTCAGATTCTGATTCTTCAGGATCTTCTTCTCTAGCCTGAAAAGTGTTAGTGCATTTTTTAACATTAGATTTTAAAGCAATAGACTTACCTTTCTTCTGAGGTTCATTAGCGTCAAGTTCAATCTCATGACTCCTCAGGGCACTGATCAGCTCTTCCAAAGAAACTTCATTCAGATTCTTCGCAATCTTGAATGCAGTCACCATTGGGCCCCATCTTCTGGGCAAACTTCTGATGATCTTCTTTACATGATCAGCCTTGGTGTAGCCTTTGTCGAGAACTCTCAATCCAGCAGTCAGAGTTTGAAATCTTGGAAACATCTTTTCAATGTCTTCATCATCCTCCATCTTGAAGGCTTCATACTTCTGGATTAGTGCAAGAGCTTTGGTCTCCTTGACTTGAGCATTTCCTTCATGAGTCATCTTCAAGGACTCATATATGTCATGGGCCGTTTCCCTGTTAGATATATTCTCATACTCAGCATGAGAGATAGCATTCAGCAAAACAGTCCTGCATTTGTGATGATTCTTGAAATCTTTCTTTTGATCATCATTCATTTCGCTTCTCGTGAGCCTTACACCAGTAGCTTTAACAGGATGTTTGTAACCATCCAACAGAAGATCCCATAGATCAGCATCCAGACCAAGAAAGTAACTTTCTAATTTATCTTTCCAATACTCAAAGTTTTCACCATCGAATATTGGTGGTCTGGTGTAACCATTGTTACCATTACCATTGTAGTATTGCTCAGCTGAGCCAGATGTAGATGTTTGAGTTTCACCAGCCATCTTTTACTGAAGCGTTTTTCTCTTCCTGAATCTTTTCTAAACACGGTTAAGTGCTTGCACCTTAGAACCGGCGCTCTGATGCCAATTGAAGGATAGAAAAACACTTAGAAAGGGGGGGTTTGAATAAGTGTAGTCTTAAAATCTTGAACGATAAAAATAAATTGCACAGTTATTTTTATCCTGGTTCGTTGTTAACTAAACTACTCCAGTCCACCCCCCGCGGAGTGATTTACCTCACCGGAGGATTTAATCCACTAATCGTAACAGATTACAATGGTTTTCCACTTAGCCCACGACTAATTCTTCTAGAGTATCCTGATCACAACCTGATCACTCTAGGAACAAATGCTTAGACACAAGCTAAGACTTTCTTAGAGTATCCTGACCACCACGTGATCACTCTAAATACAACTGCTTAGACACAAGCTAAGACTTCCTAGAGTATTCTGATCAACACTTGATCACTCTAGTTACTTACAAATTAATGTAATCAATTCTAAGAGTATTACAAATGCTTCTGAAAAGCTATAATCACAACAGTGATATTTCTCTTAAAGTTTAAGCATAATCTCACTAATATATTACAGCAGCAATGTAGTGAGCTTTGATGAAGATGAAGTTTCTGAGCTTTGAATTTGAACAGCGTTTCAGCAAGTCTTTCAGAATAATTTCGTTCAGTATTGGTAACCTTGCTTCTCATCAGAACTTCATATTTATAGGCGTTTGAGAAGATGACCGTTGGGCGCATTTAATGATTTGCGTATTCCGTACAGCATTGCATTTAATGTTTCACGCTTTTGTCAACTACCTCGAGCCTTGTTCATGCTGTGTCTACTGACGTTGCCTTTAATAGCTTCCAACGTTCCTTTTGTCAGTCAGCGTAGCCTGCCACTTGTACTTTCTTCTGATCTGATGTTTGTGAATAAAATATTTGAATATCATCAGAGTCAAACAGCTTGGTGCATAGCATCTTCTTGTCTTCTGACCTTGAAGTGCTTCTGAGCGTGATACCATGAGAACTTCAGTGCTTCTGCTTCTGATCTCAAGTTCTTTTGATGCTTCCATAGACCCATGTTCTGATTCTGCCTTGACCATCTTCTGATGTCTTGCCAGACCATGTTCTGATGTTGCATGTTGAACCTTCTGAGACAAAGCTTCTGAGCGCTGATTTGTGCATACTCTTTATATATTTCATGAAAGGGAAATTGCAATGTATTAGAGTACCACATTATCTCACACAAAATTCATATCCTTGTTATCATCAAAACTAAGAATATTGATCAGAACAAATCTTGTTCTAACATCATCCTTGTGTTTTAAGAACTTTACCCATGTCCAGCGACTATAATCATCTACGATGACTAATCCATATTTCTTCCCTCTGATAGATGCTGTTTTGACTGGTCCAAACAGATCAATATGCAGAAGTTCTAACGGCCTTGAGGAAGAGACAACATTCGAGGATTTGAATGCAGGTTTGGAGAACTTGCCCTTCTGACATGCTTCACAAAGAGCATCTGATTTATATTTCAGATTTGGGAAACCTCTGACCAGATTTAGTTTGTTAATCTGAGAAATCTTTCTCAAACTAGCATGTCATAAGCTTCTGTGCCAGACCCATTGCTCTTCAGAAACAGACATAAGGCAAGTCACCTTCTGCTTCTCAAGATCAGAAAGATCAATCTTATAGATGTTGTTCTTTCTCTTGCCTGTAAATAGGATTGAGCCATCCTTCTGACTTACAGTCTTGCAAGACTTTTGATTGAAGATTATATCATAACCATTGTCACTTAATTGACTTATGGACAATAAGTTATGCGTTAATCCTTCTACAAGAAGTACATTAGTTATGGAAGGAGAGTTACCAATACTTATGGTTCCAGAGCCAATAATTTTGCCCTTCTGATCTCCTCCGAACTTGACTTCTCCACCAGACTTAAGCACCAGGTCTTGGAACATAGACCTTCTTCCCGTCATGTGTCGCGAGCACCCAGAGTCCAGGTACCATGACATTTTGTGCTTTGTCCTTTTTGCAGCTAAGGATATCTGCAACAGAAATTATCTTCTCCTTACGTACCCACAATTTTTTGGGTCCTTTCTTGTTAGTTTTCCTCAAGTTCTGATTGAACTTGGGTTTAGCATGATAATTAACAGGAGGAACAACATGATATTCTTTAGGTTTGACATCATGATATTTCTTAGGTTGTGTCACATGCTTCTTGGTGTGTACAGTGTTAAAACTCTGTGCATGTGAAGTGAGCCTAATATCATGTGCATGGCCATATTTGAACTGATCATACAATGGCTTGTATGTGATTTTCATATCATCAACAGGTTCAAATTTATGTGAGGTATCACCCTCATAGCCAAAGCCAAACCTTCTGTTTCCAGAAACACCATATATCATAGAAGCAAGATGACTTCTGCCAATACTTCTAGATAGGAACTTTCTGAAGCTCGAGTCATATTCTTTCAGAATATGATTGGGACTAGGAATGGATTTTTCTGATTCAGAAGGAGATCCACTATCTTTGGATAATTTTAAAACTTTTTCCTTCAGTTCAGAATTTTCCACTTCCAGCTTCTTAGTTTCAAATTCAAATTGCTTTTTCAGCTTTTTGTATTTGATACTAAGGTGAGCCTTGAGTTCCAGAAGTTCAGTCAAGCTGGAAACTAATTCATCTCTAGATAGTTCAAAAAATACCTCTTCAGAATCTGATTCTGATGTAGATTCTGATCCATCATCCACTGTGGCCATTAGTGCAATGTTGGCTTGCTTTCCTTCAGAGTCTGATTCTGATTCTGATTCAGAATCATCCCATGTTGCCATAAGACCTTTCTTCTTATGAAACTTCTTTTTGGGATTCTCCTTCTGAAGTTTTGGACATTCACTCTTGAAGTGTCCAGGCTCATTGCACTCATAGCAGACAACTTTCTTCTTGTCAGATCTTCTGCCACCAGAAGATTCTCCTCGTTCAAATTTCTTTGAACTTCTGAAGCTCTTGAACTTCCTTTGTTTGCTCTTCCAGAGTTGGTTTACCCTTCTGGAGATCATGGACAGTTCATCTTCTGATTCTGATTCTGATTCTTCATAATCTACTTCTTCAGCCTGAAAAGCGTTCGTGCATTTTTTAATATTAGATTTTAATGCAATAGACTTGCCTTTCTTCTGAGGTTCATTTGCGTCCAGCTCAATTTCATGGCTTCTCAAGGCACTGATTAGCTCTTCCAAAGAGACTTCATTCAGATTCTTTGCAATCTTGAATGCAGTCACCATTGGGCCCCATCTTCTGGGTAAGCTTCTGATGATCTTCTTTACATGATCAGCCTTGGTGTAGCCTTTGTCCAGAACTCTTAATCCAGCAGTTAGCGTTTGAAATCTTGAGAACATCTTCTCAATATCTTCATCGTCCTCTATCTTGAAGGCTTCATATTTCTGGATTAGAGCAAGAGCTTTGGTCTCCTTGACTTGAGCATTTCCTTCATGGGTCATTTTCAATGACTCATATATATCATGGGCGGTTTCCCTGTTAGATATCTTCTCATACTCAGCATGAGAGATAGCATTCAGCAAAACAGTCCTACATTTATGATGATTTTTGAAAAGCTTCTTTTGATCATCATTAATTTCTTGTCTTGTAAGCCTTACGCCAGTAGCGTTCACTGGATGTTTGTAACCATCCACCAGAAGATCCCATAAGTCACAATCTAGACCAAGGAAGTAACTTTCTAGTTTATCTTTCCAGTATTCAAAGTTTTCACCATCAAATACTGGTGGTCTGGTATAACCATTGTTACCATTTCCATTGTATTGCTCAACAGAGCCAGATGTAGATGTAGGTGTGTTTGTTGGAATTTCACCAGCCATCTTTTACTGAAGCGTTTTTCTCTTCCTGAATCTTTTCTAAACACAGTTAAGTGCTTGCACCTTAGAACCGGCGCTCTGATGCCAATTGAAGGATAGAAAAACACTTAGAAAGGGGGGGTTTGAATAAGTGTAGCTTTAAAACTTGTAAGATAAAAATAATTTGCACAATGATTTTTATCCTGGTTCGTTGTTAACTAAACTACTCCAATCCACCCCTTTGGAGTGATTTACCTCACCTGAGGATTTAATCCACTAATCACACTTGATTACAATGGTTTTCCACTTAGAAACACTCTAAGTCTTCTAGAGTATCCTGATCACAACCTGATCACTCTAGGAACAAACTGCTTAGACAACTTCTAAGACTTGCTAGAGTATACTGATCAACAACCTGATCACTCTAGTTCTTACAACTTAATGTAAACAAATTCTAAGAGTATTACAATGCTTCTGAAAAGCTATAATCACAACTGTGATATTTCTCTTAAAGTTTAAGCTTAAATCTCACTAAGATATTACAGCAGCAGTGTAGTGAGCTTGAAGATGAAGTTTGAGAGCTTTTGAATTTGACAGTGTTTCAGTTTAATGCGCAAATGTTGTATTCAAAATTCGTAACGTAGCTTCTCATCAGAACTTCATATTTATAGGCGTTTGAGAAGATGACCGTTGGGAGCATTTAATGCTTTACGTAATCCGTACAGAATTGCATTTAATGTTTCACTCTTTTGTCAACTACCTCGAGCCTTGTTTTCGCTGTGTCTACTGACGTTGCCTTTAATAGCTTCTAACGTTCCTTTTGTCAGTCAGCGTAGCCTGCCAGTCTAGTACTTGCTTTTGATCTGATGTTCGTGTAAACAACGTTTGAATGTCATCAGAGTCAAACAGCTTGGTGCAGAGCATCTTCTTGTCTTCTGACCTTGAAGAGCTTCTGAGCGTGATACCATGAGAACTTCAGTGCTTCTGCTTCTGATCTCAAGTTCTTCTGATGCTTCCATAGACCCATGTTCTGATTCTGCTTGACCATCTTTTGATGTCTTGCCAGACCATGTTCTGATGTTGCATGCTGAACCTTCTGAGTCAGTTACTTCTTGCGCTGATTTTGTGCATACTCTTTGTATAATTCCTGAAATGGAAATTGCATAGTATTAGAGTACCACATTATCTCATACAAAATTCATATCCTTGTTATCATCAAAACTAAGAATATTGATCAGAACAAATCTTGTTCTAACACTTTCTAGGTTAGTTTTGTTTAAGACATATCATGTCCTTTATATAAGCCTTTCTAGGTCAGTCTTGTTTAAGACATATCATACATTTCTAGGTAATCTTCTTTGTTAGTGTTTTTATTGGCTGATTGGCATCTATGTTTGGCTAAAACATAATAGCAGTAAAACATAATATTAATGTGAATCTTGCAAGTTTAAAATGAACAAAATAGGTATAAGCAAGATGTTAGATGGAATGTCATGACATCAACTCATGACATCGCGCCTGCAGAACTGGAAGGAAGATTCAGTTTGTATTTAACAGATACAGAATATTCTATGTGAATATTATGTAATCCTATGTGGCGCATATTTAAAGGTCAAAAGAATAATTGAAGAATCAGATCAGAAGATTGAAGATTCAGGAAGAATCAGATCAGAAGATTGAAGATTCAGCAGTTTCTAATTTAGGAGATAAATTAGGAAACTCATGATTGAAAGACCTTATTTGTAGCAGAATATTTTCTGCATATTTGTAACTGCAAAAGTGCTGCGATTTGTAAGCCCAAATCCAATTTGGGATCAGGTTATAAATAGGAAACTTTGTATCCTAGTTTGAGATAGAAAACCTTGTTTTAAACGATGTAGTC
Organism: Vicia villosa; assembly: GCF_029867415.1. Classification (NCBI taxonomy): domain Eukaryota; kingdom Viridiplantae; phylum Streptophyta; class Magnoliopsida; order Fabales; family Fabaceae; genus Vicia; species Vicia villosa. The sequence goes on along the minus strand of NW_026705552.1, from coordinate 163,370 downwards.
ATTAGGGTTTCTATAGTTAGACCACCCTGGTTGTGGGATGGCTGCCATGTCCTTCTCGAAACCTGTAGGTTAGAGAAGTGATTGTCCTCACTCGAAACCTATAGGTAAGAGTTGAGTATTGTAAACTTGATTGAAGCTGTGAAGCAAGATCAAGTATGTGTTCATTGTTAATTATGTAAATAGTTGTTGCAGAGTTGTAATAGTTAGGTATCACCAGGGAGTGAGCAGAGGTTTTCTTGTCTTGGATGGAGTTCTGAGATAAAGATTGCATTGGGTAGTGACTAGGTAAACCAGAGGTTGTTTATTTGTAAACTAGAGGTTGTTTATATAAAATAGTACTACTGATAGTGGAATCTTCTTCCTGGCTTGGTAGCCCCTAGAGTAGGTAGTTAGACCGAACTGGGTTAACTATTAACTGTGTTATTTATCTTCTACATTGTTTGTTCAGTTATGAATGTTATGACTTTGTTTATAACATCAGGTTCAGAAGTGTTAGCTGTTCCTGAACAGAACCATGTAAAAATTATAATCTGGTTATGTCTATTGAACGTGTGTGATCCCAGGTCTCATTGACTCTTTTCTAAGAGTAATCAAATAATGGGGGATCTTTCTATTATGCTTGTGCTACATTAATAACAGATCAGATGTCTTGACATCGGGATTGACATCCGAGTCTGTCATACCAGGATTTTCATTCTTTAACATATTTATCCAATCCTTTCTAAGACATCTCTCGCCCTTTTAGGGAGCTTTTTAGTTAGTCTTCTCTACGACATTTCTTCCCGAGCTTTGTTTAAAGCCAAATTCTCTTTGCATCAGACATTGATATACCCTATTCAGGAACCTCTTCAGGTAGTCTTATGTAAGACATTACTTCATCTCTCCTCAGATACAACCAATGCATATGATCCAGGTCTGAAAAGCATATGCTTTAGACAAGCATCTTGTCAAACAACTGGATGGCATCTTTAAGCCCATCTCCAACATTGCTTCCTGTACCAGCAAGCGCAAATTTCTGGGTATTCTAGTGTTCAATCCTCTACCACCTTCAGATTCCGACAGGCACACAAGCCGATCTACATCCTCAGGTTCAAGAAGATTGAACAGGGGCAGCTGTCATACCCCAAAATTTTCCCATCACATTTTTACTTTCAAACACATACAATGACTCAAGGATCAAATGGTTAACTCAAGGCACTCTCTCCTAACTAAAGACCTCCTGAACTAGAGTTTTGCATTCTCTTAAGAAAATTGATGAATCAAGGTATCCAATGGATTTCATATGTTTTATTGGGTTTCAAACTATCTCCATGCCAAAATTCAAGCTTCAATTCCAAGGATTGCTCATTCAATTGCTCAGTTAGTCAACAGTCGACTAGTTTGACCTAAAAGTCAACTATGGTCAAATCACAATCAAAACTCCTGATTTCTGGTCAAACATCCTTGTTTTGAAGTATCATTTATCATTTGATCAAGGGTTGATCACGGTTCATAAAGGAAAGCTTCAAAATCAACAAGATTCAAAGTTGCTAAATTAGGGTTTTTGGTCTAAAAAGTTTACTAAACTTTGACCAGTCATAACTTTCACATGGAACCTCAGAAATTTCCCAACCCAAGGCTAATATTAAGGAAATTGAATTCTCTACAACTTTTTCTCTCTAATGCCAAGGCCAAAAATGCTTCATTTGGAAGATATGAGCCAAAACATTACAGGTCCTTCTTGAAAATCAACCAAAAGCAGTTTTATGTCAGAAGCAATATCATCAAGATAAAATCTCCAAATGAAAACTATGTTCCAAAGTGGCTTGTAGAGGACATCTTGAGCTTTCCAAAAAGTCCTAGAACTCTTCCATATCTTAAAAATTGAGGGAGATATGCCTCGGCAAAGTTGGACAAATTTGAGTGGAAAATGTGAAGTAAATATGGTCCAAATTGAGTTTTCTTGCAAATGGGACTAAGTTTTCATGATCCAATCTCGCTCCACAAGTCACCAATGATGTCTATATCCAAGGCCACAAATTTATGATGATTATTTGATTTTATAGTGAATTTATTCATTTAAAATATAATATAAGTCAAATAATTAAGATGGTAAACCAAGATTTGATTGAAGAAAGTATTCTAATCAGATTCAATCATTAATCATGCCATATATTTGATGCAATTTCGTGAAAAATAGGATTGGTAAGAGGAGATTAGATTTAGGCCAATTTTAGGAAGTTTCAAGATTGATTTTCAATCAAATTTCAATATCTTGATTCAAGGGGATTTGATTCAAGTTATGACCTAAAATTCATCTACTATATATGGACAAGGAATCCTAATGACCAGGGGAGAAAATTCTAACTTGGATGAACCCTAACCAACTTCAAAAAAAAACTCAAGAACAAACCAACATGGGTTTTGGGATTATAGTCGTTTTCAGGTCAATTTGAAGATCAAATCACACTCCTGGGTCATTCCTGAAGCTTTTCCAACTACTCCCAGTCCACGCCGCGTCGGGAATCATCAACAATAGACTATGGTTTGTCACATATGTTTCAAGTCCGATTATATCATTACGTGCATTCTAAACAAGTTTCGAATATATATTTGTGTTTAGATTAATGATTGCAAGCTTTCTGGACAATTAATTTGATTTTGGTTGCAGTTTGAAGGATCCACCATGGTTAGGGTTTAAGGTTCAAATTTGGGGGTATTATTTGTAAGCGAAATCTAGTCGGGATAAGATTACCAGTGTAATCAGGGTATTGAGTCTGATTGAAATATACCTTTTATGTGTGTTATCATGGCTTGTGTGGTTTGTTTCAAGGTGCAGGGGCTATAGCTATGGAGTCTTGGCCGTGGGTAAAAGTAGTAGTCTAATACGACGGTTGTGCGAGGAAGACGACCTCGTGGCGTCGTCTGGTTGAATATCCAGAAATGTCCAAAACGAGGCATGACTTTGTTGAGGGCAGGACTTGGTATTTGGCTGATCTCTCTGAGAACCTACCCCTAAAACTCGAACCTCATGGGCAAATGAGTTGTTCTAAAATCTAAAGAGACAAAAAGTCTCGGAGACTACGAACGGCCCCATGAGACCCTTGTTAGAACATACCCATGGGAAGGGTAGACTCCCTAAGCCGTCATGCCGAACCTATAATCTTATGGTTAGGTGCTTATTATATGTTTGCAATTTATATACTACGAATATCTGTGTTTTAATTCTGCAGGTCTTTCTACGCGTTCCCTAGTCTGTAGGGATTCTGTTTCCAAGATCATGTCCTTCCCACGAAGGACATCTCCATTTATGCACGTCAATTGGCCACTCGATGGTCAGGAGACCTAGTGGCTGTCTTGAACAGACACCATGTGCCTACATCTACGCACTCCCTAGCTGGCAGGGATTCTACTTCTAAGATCGCACTCTTCGCACGAAGGACATCTTCGTTAGCATACGTCAATTGGCCTATCGATGGCCATGAGATCTAGTGACTGTCTTGAACGGTCACCCCATGCTTGCTCCCGCGCATCCCCTAACTTGTAGGTTTTGGATTTCCATTTATACATCTTTCATCCCTAGCCTGTAGGGATTTCACTTCGTCCGATATCGTCCTTAGATAGGTTGTCTTCCGCATAGAGAACCTTCCCACGAGGGACAACTTCATTAGTACACGTCGAACGGCCTCTCGATGGCCATGAGATTTGGTGACTGTCTAGAACGGTCACCAGCTGCTACCTTCTGCGTACTCCCTAATCTAAGGGATTTCCATTGGCGCGTCATAACATCTAGCTTGCAAGGATTTCACTAGGTTCTAATGTCACCTCTAAATCCGCATAGGCTATCCTTAGGGTTATGTCTGTCGCACGTCTGCATTGCATATAAGGAGTCATAATATACACAAAAAGAGGAGTACGCATGCATTTGCATTTTTATACATTCATACATTTACATTTTCATTTCTACCTTCGCCCGTATCCATACTTACCATGCTAGCCGATTTCCCGAGACTCACGAAGAAAATCAAAAGGATCGCAAACTATGGAGAGAGAAGGATAAATTATTGAGAGATGAAAATGAACTTGGTCTTTCAAAGAAAAAAAGGATGCCTTTCACCATGCCAGCCACATGTCCAGGCCTTTTTGTAACAGGATTGTAAATACAATAAAGGTTATCATCGTGCAAGGATTAGTTCAACTAAGAAGTTCCCCCAAAGATACACTCAAGAGGTACCTAGTCATAAAGGGGTTCTTCTTAGAACATAGCAAAGCTTACAAGGATATTCTACGATAACTTGGGGGGCAAGGTATTTAGGTCATTTATTTTAATTTAGGGTTTTAGATTAATTTAATTAATAATTTAAAATTAGGTTTTTAAAAAATAAGTTAAATAATTAGGATTAAATTAGGGTTAGGTTTACTCTAATAAATTTCGTTAATTGTTTTAATCGAATCAATCGATTACGATAATTAGCGACAAAAACTAACATTAGTTTAATTTAGATAATTTAGGCTAGGATCAATTTGTTAATCATTTTGATTGAATTAATCGATTGTGATGATTAATAATAAATTATTCAATTTACAATTACCCCCTAAACAATTAAAATAATATATTCAAATAAGTCTATTTGCTAAGGGTTTTAACCGATTCGATTGGTTACGATGATTAGTAATCCCTCCTTAATTCGTTAATTGTTTTAATCAAACATATTGATTACGATGATTAACGATAAATAATTTATTTAAAACACATCAATTTGCTAACGGTGATAATCGAATCAATCGATTAGAATAATTAGCAATTCTTTATTTAATTTGTTAATTATGTTGATCAAACCTATTGATCATCGCGATTAATGAAACATATTATAATTAGGGTTGTAAGTCATATTAAAACACAATTTCTTTTACAAAATTACAAAACTACGAATTTCAAAATTGCGATAAGGTAATTAAAAATACATTCACACATTCATACTAATTCTAAGGCGTACAGCCCTGCCCCGAACTACATAGACTCTGATCCTCCCTAAGGAGGTACGTAGGCACTTGGATAACCAAGGCGAGTCCCCTTACCTAAAACTCCAATTAGGTTCGAATCTTACCGTTCACCCTTAAAAGCATAAACCTTGCCTTAACATTTTTAGCCACAACCATTACCTTAGACAAAACATTAGGAAAGGGTTAAGGGTGCCTAACACCTTCCCTTGACCTGAATATAATAACTTACCCATAATTCTCTAAAACTTCGTAGGGTTTCCTATTCGCCCTGGCAGAATAGGTGGCGACTCTAAAATCTAAAAAATTTAGGGCAGGTTGCTACAAAAAGTAATGAAAAATCTTGACTTAAAAATCAAATTTTGAATTCATTTTTTAAGAAACTTTTTAGAACGTTCTTAACATGTCTAAAAAAGAATCATTCAAAAATACACATTGGTTTAACAGTAGAGACTAAAGCTACGTGCAAAATAATTTTGTAGGGACCAAAACATGTCATTTGTTTTTATAGGGACTAAAAACAAATTTTGCTATTTTATAGGGACCAAAAACATATTTAACCCTATTAGATATAGTAAAATATTCCAGATTTTTTATTATTATGCCTCCAAAGATGCCTCTTTTGATTAGGCCCATTTTTTTAAAATTAGAATAGGGTCTCAGGATTGGTTTAGCAGGCCCTGCTTGCTAGCATCACATATATACAGATATTTGGATTGATTTCAAGTATTTCATAAACGTGTGTGTGTGTGTGTGTGTGTGTGTATATATATATATATATATATATATATATATATATATATATATATATATATATATATATATATATATATATATATATATATATATATATATATATATATATATTGCATGCTAGTCTTGCATTCATTATCATCATCATGTTCATGTCTTTACTCTATATGCATAATAATTATAACATGAGTTTTATGTCAATTATGGCCGACTAAGTTTGTAGAGTCCGGTATGTGAAGATTATCGTTATGACAGGACTCGGTAAATGAAACTGGCATAAACTTTTTATTAAAATATTTTTCTAGTTCTTATTTTTAGTTTTATGGTCAAAAAGTTTTGCCCGAGAGCAAGAACACTTAGGTGTCGGTGAATAACACGACGGTGTGAGATCCGTACCGGATAGTAAAAATTGAATTTAATTTCTAATAACTTTAAGAGTGCTTTAGAGGTTAATTAGTACTTATTAGTTTTCAAAAATTGTTTCGAGATTATAAATGGGTGAGCGACATCAAAACATTTATGGTGTTGATACAAAAAATAGACTACGCGAGAGTAGTGTTTTCAAACTGATATTTTCTTCCGAAAAGTATTTTAAAACATAAACAAACGCCTAGAATATATTGAGTCCCTGAGGTTCATTGGAAATCACATTCTGGTTTCACTTGTGTGATATCTTCTAAAAAATCAATCTAGTTTTAATATTTAGTTTTAGTTCCCTCTAATCAAAAGACTTTAGCCTTAGATTTACATAGCATCAATAGAATATGGTAGATTGACTATTGATTTATATGGGTTTGACAATCTTTTACAATACTTCGATATTTCCGTACACTTGCGGAACCATCAATCAGCCTAGTGGTAAAATCTCACAGGTTAATGACTAGCTCGGTATAAAACCAAGTTTTACATCGAGAGATCATCCCGGTTGTAAAAGCTCCCAAGTTCTTTTTAGAAGCTTAAAGACTAACCGCTCCAAAAATCTTGTGGAAAGAAGACTAACAGCTTCGATCTATTATTTAGAAAGATGACTCACCACTTCACTCGTCAATTTATTTTTTGGTTTTAAGTTGGCCATAAACTTCATTTTCCTTATATAAGGGGGTTTTTGAGTTACACCAACTAAAATGTCACAAGTTTAATTAGATACTCTCGAGATCAATTCTTGGAGACATATATAAATCATTTTTTTACTAAACCTGTATAATTTTCGGTGTTCTTCTTTTATCCCTTAAACTCTTTATTAATGCAAATTATATTTTCCAATTTGGTTATCCGCTGTGTATTTATAAACCTTTACTAATAAAAATTTTAAACTCAGATTTTGATCCACAAAGTTTTTCTAAAACACAAAATTATCCCACCTCTTATGTGCAAAGTCGTGTCCAACACTTTTGTGATAGAAGTGTAATTTTTGAAGGGTAGTGTTGTAAGTTCACCACATAAGTTAAAATTGGGGTGTTACAATTATTGATTATGTTCAAACACTTAACCGTGTCAGAAAAAGATCCAATATGTGAAACACAACATAAGTCACTCTTTCACCTGGTATCAATAATAAAAAGACAAGTTTCTCTGCTAACCATCAATCATTAAATAAACTTTGGAAGCAAAAACAGGTGTTCAGAAGCAACATAAGATTAGGAAAATATTTTTTTACAACATCTGACAGGAATAATTTATCCTTATTTAGTGACTTAATGACTCAAGAATGGGAAGCTTTCTTCAACCGGTTAACATGACCAATTTATCCTTCTCTAGTAAATTAGTTCTAGATTCATGCAAAAGCGTCAAAATATCAAATCATATCTCAAGTTATGAACAAGAAGATTCAAATCTCCGAAAAATCTATTGCAAAACTTGTTGGTAATTAGGGAATTGGCAAAAGATATTTTGGAAGAATCGCTAAAATTCAAGACAACAAGAAAGTAAGTAATACGCTCTTCAAATGTAAGTGTTCGTGCTCGCAATGACTTGCAAAAAAATGGGACAGGGCGGGGTGGGCATATTAGAGGGTGCGGGCCTAAAACCTTTGTCTGCCCCGCAAAAATGTGCTGGTAAATTAGAAATGTCCGTGCGAGCCAGACCGTTTTTCCCACCCCTACAAATAATCATCATCATTCACAAGCCTCAATCATTGAAAGGTACATCATGAAGCTATTGATTTTTGTTCTAACTATTTGTTAGAATGAGACTCTTTAGGAGTTCTAAAGTCTCGTCATGATGGTAGATATGACGGTAGAGGTACTTAAGGTTTAAATGTTAATTCAATGGTTTGAGATGTATTTCTTTAAAAACCTTTGTATACATTGAATAATGTTGATGATGTTCAACCTTCATAAGTTGGTTTAATGGAAGGATTTATGATGATGGGAGTGCATTCGAGACAAAATCAAAGGATGATCGTAGTACAACGCAAAATAGTGGGGTTATGGTTGAGGCTAAATCCATGTACATTTATAGTTCTAAAGATAAGAATCTTGTAGTGGCATGTAGACCGTACATTGAAGTCATTGAGGGGATTTGGAAAGTTGATTATGTTTTATTTAAAGTGCCTTTATTTAAATGCAAGTAGATTGACAATAATACTAGTATACAAACTGATGAGTTAGGATTCACATGTGTTGACTTTCACAAGTTAAATTATATGAACGAACCATTCCTCATGGCATCCCAATAAAAAAAGTGTTTTATGTCACTGATTCCTCTAATGATAGATGATCAATTATTCTCTAAAGAAAATACATTCCTCCTAGTGATAAAAATTAAGATTTAACTAATGATATTCCTAAGACTTCTTTTTTATTTATTTAGTTATTCATAAATTATTGTTTATTATAATTTCTAAGTATTTTTACATATGTGTGTCAAACAAGTGGTATATTATCAAGTGTTATTATTTTAAATTATATGTGTTTAAGAATAAGACACCAAAAGACATACATATGTTCACTTTGTGCATCTTGCCTCCTTTAGATTTATGACTCAAGTGTAAACTAATTATCTATGCTATTTATTTCGTTGTTTGATGTAATAATATATAAAATGTGTATTATATAAGAAAAATTATGTAAAATAAGATATTTATATTTTAAAAAAAAGAAATTTATTTACCCACCTCCCTACTTTTTTGGTCACCTCTGGTGAAAAATCATATATACCCCTTACTTCGGAAATGCATTTCCGAAATGCAAGAAAATGCTGTTTTCGGAGATGAATCTCCGAAAGCGCCTTTTTTTTTCAAAATTTGTCTTATTTCGGAAATGCATTTCCGAAAACAGCATCTCGGAAGTGCATTTTCGAAATACTGCACGTTTTGCAGATTTAGCAAAACAGCCCCCTCCCCCCAATTCATTTACCCTAAATCAACTTCAAACTCAACCCCAAAGAGATTTTTTGCAAACCACTTCCAAGGCTACATCAAAGGCTCCATCTACTTGCTCTACTACATTCAAAAGCTTCTCAATCACTTCAATTTGTAAGTTTTATAATCCTTAGATCCATAATTCAAATGCATGTTAGGCTTGTTAGAAATTGCAAAAATGATATAGGGGTAGGTTGTTAGTAGTATTTAGGTTGTTTAGAAGCATTATAAGTTGTTTTAATGTTGGATTTTGGGGTCTGCCATGGAAGTTGCAGAAGTGAGCTTCGCAGGGGTGTTTCAGAAGTTCATTTCCGAAAACACCTCCATTCCCAGTTTCGGAAATGAACTTCCGAAGTGGTCCAAAATTTCATTTTTTTTGTTTTCTCAATTGTTTCGCACTCTTATTGATTTCAATTGTTTTCAGGAACATGGCAGGCAACCCAGCACGCATCAGACAGGGTAGAGAGACCTATACTGCGTCGGCTAGACGCGAGCGGGCGGCGCAGTTGGCGTCGACGCAGGGACGGGGGTAGGGACGGGGACGTGTGCGAGTTCCCGTGCAGATGGACGAGGGTACTTCTGCATCTGGATCAAGAAGTCGTCTGGTTCGGGTATCTTCTTTCCGTCAGCAAGAGGAGGAGGAGGAGGAAGTAGTTACATACCACGAGGCGGAGGAGGTACTAGATGTTGACCCTCCACACAGGGAGGAGGAGGAGGAGCAGGAGGAGGGCTATCCGGGAGGGCCCAGTGACACTACCTTGCTGATTACCTACCACGAGAACGTCGCTCGGCGTATTTGGGGGGAGAGGTATTTTTTATAATTTGCCCGACTTTATTATTTAACCGTTTTTAATTTAGCCGTTTATTCAACATTTTCTTAACGGTCTAATTAACATACTTTTTTATTTTTTTTGTTGTAACAGGAGAGAGACTTTAAAAATGGTGAACCACTCCCAGAAGGTTTTCAGTCTCTTTAAACCGAATGCTGAGTGATTTAACGACGTGGTGAGAGCTTCAGGGCTTAGTGGGTTGTGCATGACGGGGTATACCACCATCAGCCACGGCATGCAGGGTGCCTTTGTGGAGAGGTGGCACAGGGAGACGTCTTCTTTCCACTTACCGGTTGGGGAGATGACGATCACCTTGCACGATGTGCAGTGTCTTCTCCACTTGTCGATCAGGGGATTGCTGTTGGACCACTCCCGGATCCAGAGGATCGAAGCCAGTGAGTGGATGGCACTCTATTTGGGTATGGAGCTAGAAGTTGCTGACTTTGAGTGCCAGACGACAAATGGGCCTCATATCCGGTTCTCCACACTGAGCGCTTATTTCGAGAACCACTTGGTGGCGGCGGCCGAATCCGAGGAGGCGGATAATGCCCTATTTGTGCAGTATCACCGTGGCTGCGCTCTCCGGTGCTGGTACATGTTTGTGGTAGGCGCTGCACTCTTTGTGGACAAGAGTGCAAGGTACGTCGACGTGACCTACCTCCGCTATTTCATGGACTTGACTACCGTTCACCAGTGGAACTGGGGTCAACTGTTCTGGCATACCTATACTAGAAGCTGAATGAGGCCTCCAACTGGAGGACCAGGCAGTTGACCGGATCCTGCACACTACTTACAGTACGTTTCATTTTAATTGTTTCACATTTATTTATGTTTCGTATTTATTTTTAATACATTATCGTGTTTGTGTTTTAGAGTTGGATCATCTCCTACTTCCCCGCATCCACGGCTTCCGCGTTGATCCTGAGTACGATGACGCGATGCCCAGGGCCGCCCGATACGTTCTCCAGAGGGGGAACAATACAGTGGGACCATACCGTGGGTACCTCGACCGCACGATGCACGATGACATCTGTTGGAGGCCATTCAACGACTACACTAATGTTGTCCCCTTTGACAGCATCTCGCTATATTCTGGCTGGTTGGCATGCGGGACCAACACCATGGTGTGGTATCTCCCTGAGCGGTGCATGCGGAAGTTTGGATTTGTGCAGATGATACCCAGGTCACCTTTTAAGGCTGCTCCCGACACAGTGACCCGAGTGCAGCTCACTGGCATATTTGAGGATTGGGAGCATCATGTGGTCCCGGAGGAGTATCGTCGCATTCGGGTCACCCAGGACTGGCACAATGTGGAGGAGTATGTCACATGGTTCTATCGGGTGTCACATCCTCTGATGAGACCCGACGCTCCCGGTGCTCCTAGGCCAGCACACGAGGAGATCCTGGAGAACCAGCAGGCCGAGGATGACCACGCCATTAATCTTCTGCCGATCTGCCTGCGGATAGAGATGCTTGGGCGGGACGCGTTGGATCGAGGTATCGTTGATCAGGGCGGTCCAGAGGCAGTCGCGTGATGGAGAGGATCGTCACTGATGCGGGCCGTGCGGCGGCATACAGGCGGCGGAGGAGGTCCCAGGGAGAGAGAGTTAGGCATACCCAGTAGGGGTCCGGGTTTATTTTTTTGTATTCGAATTATATATTTCGCACACTATGACTCGGTCTGTATATATTATTTGAATTTTATTTATTATATTAGTATTTTACGTTGATATGTCGTTTGTTTTGTTCGGCTTTTCCGTTTTGTATATATTATACGTTTTGTATATCTTTCGTACGAGACTATTAGAAAAAGCATAAAAAAAAATAGACTTTTGCATAATTCGAAAATGCACTTCCGAATTACACTAAAATCTGAAAAAAGGTGTTTTCGGAAGTGCATCTCCGAAAACACCCCTCATTTGGTGTTTTCGGAGATGCAGTTCCGAAGTCTGGGAAAATTTTAAAAAAAAAAATACTTCGAAAATGCATTTTCGAAGCAGGGGTAAACTGAGGTTTTCGCTGGGGTGACCCTCATAGGGAGGTGGGTAAAAAAATTTCCTTTAAAAAATATACGTATTTGCGCACGGTTGGATCTTCCAATCGTAGAGAAAAGTGATTGTCCTCTATCTATCTCCTTGATTTATTCTCATATGCCGTGGTTGAAAGTGAAGATAAGTGATTGTCCTATATCTATCTCCTTGATTTATTCTCATATGCCGTGGTGGAAAGTGAAGATTTTCCACTCTATTCAAATTCCAAATGTGGAGAAATGTTACTGATACACTCTATTTTAAAATGTCAAATGTTATTGTTAGGAATCCATATTTCAAAACCCATGTTAAAATGGTGTTCCATTGTTCACCTCGGCCATTAGCCCGAGCTAAAAAGTAGGACACCTTTTATCATACCCTTCATTATCACAGACAACCAATCGTAGTTAAATTCTTCTCTCAACCGAAATGATATTTTTTGTGTGGCAGTGTTTGCTTTACATACAACTTGTTACTATTAAAATGATTTTAGTAGTTTATTTGTGTTAATCGACAACACTTTTCATTATTATCTAAAACATTGAAATTAATTGATTAATTAATAATTTATAATCCCAAATTGTGTAAAGAATCATTTTTATATAATTTTTATAACATAATTTTTTGAGTATGCTATTAATTTTTAGATATAAATTAATTATTCAGCTTAAGTCAAGGTCCTGAATCTTTGCTAGTGAAGATACGAGTATTTGCTTAATAAGACCAAAATATGGAGAACGTAGAGTAAGATTTTTAATAAGTTAAGATTATAAGAGATACTCTACCAGGAAAACAACACGGAAAGTTTATACTCCTCTATATAAGTGAGAGGTAGAATATTCCACACATGAAAATTACAATAACAACTATTTTATAAAAAGATACAAGCCACCTCCAAGAGTTGAAAATAATCTCCGACATGCACTCGGTGAAGCTAAACGACTTACTTTTGAAAATAATCGCATTGCGCCAATTTCAAATGGTCTTTATTTTAAAAGAAAACACAAGCTTAAATAAAAGAAAACACAAGCTGCTTGTAAGCAGGAGTCTTATTTAGAAATAGTAGTTGCTAGTAAGTAGCATTATTCATATGTCTGAGACATTGCTTGTAGTTGTTTCCAAGTTTGATCTAAATGACCATGAATGGATGATGTGTGATGTAGCAGTTATTGTAGTAGCAGAAAAACCAATCCTAACAATGTTGGGAAGCACAGTTTTCAAATCAACCGCTTGTGCAATGCTAGAATATTCTCCATTCTCATAAGTGACAAGAGCACTCAACGTGTTAGAAGGAGAGTCATAGATTATACTTACTTCTGTCCATGAACCATTCACCCAGTTCCATTTCTCGGTTCTGAGGGAAATTAAAGAGTTGACATCGATTCCAATATGTTTCATCTTGGGATCAAAAGTATCGGAATAAAGGTCAAACTCTAAACCAACAAATAGATTTATTGCTTTTTTCTCATCAACTACTCCTAGATATTGACTATCTGAGTTATCGGGAATCACAGTGTCCGGTGGTGCAATGAAAAAGATCAATCCATCAGTCGGAATCTTTCCTTCCGGACATTCTGCAATGAACGAAAAGGAAGTGTAAAAGCTGGTAACTTGGCCAGTAGTTTCGTTCCAAAGGGTCACAGGTGTTTTATATAAGGCACGTCCTGTGGCACGGGCAGTAGAACCGTTGGTCAGAGCCACAAAACCACTTGTAGCTATAAAATGGGCATCCCCTTGAAGCATTAAATCAGGATTACTAGGGGTGAGTTCGGTGAAATTGAAGGAAAGTGCATGAACTGAGTTTATATTTGTAGCTAACAAAACGAAGGCCACTGAAACAAGGGAGAATAGATAAAAATCCATTGTACGTACTGTGAAATTTGAGGATACTTGGTTTCTCTTCACACGCACATATATAGACAAAATAATACAAATGATATCATAGTCACTTCATATTGATAAAACCACCTCTAAATCGTGGAATAAGAACAAAATAATGAATCCTAATTGTCTTATTTTTATAGTGGAGAAATGAAATAAGAAAGGTAATAAAACCCTATTATTTTTATAAATACAAATATGATAATTATTGAGTTGGGTTTTTTTTCTAAGAAAATCTTTTCTTTTTTTTTTTGAGTTGGGTGTGTCATTTATTTAAAACAAGGTGTCGTATCCGTGTCTGCTGCAATTAAATTATTATTTTTTGTTGGACATTGCAAAAATGTGTCATATATGTGTTGTACGCGTGTCGTACGAATATCTGTGTCCGACGCGACGACACGCCTTCTGAATGGCGTGTCGGCGCTTCATAAAATGCAACAAATAGCTTCAACGATTTAGATCTGGAAAAGGTAAAAGATCCAAACTTGTGTGGTTTTTTGTTTTCAAATGCTTCATTATTTTATTTATTCAGCATCACTAACTTCATTTTTAATATTTTCATTTGAGATAGGTTCTAAAATAACGAAAAACTGAGTTATTTGAGCATAAGATGAGCTTCTTCTTCTACCATATTAAAGGATTTGTCAATTTTTGAAATATTCATTTTCCTCCTAGATCTGGATTTTTTGTTGTTACTGGGTTTTTCTACTTCCTATAAATTCAAATTTGGGTTTTTGTTTGATTTGTAGTTTTACTCTCAGCTCTACGTTCGTTTGTTGCAGAAGATTACAAGATTCTCGGATGAAAGGGTAACTTGTGAGAACGGATTAGAGTTTTGATTTTGAAATTTTATTTTTACATTTTGATCAACCAGGTAAATCCTGAAAGAAATCTGTATAGGAAATTTTTGATCTAACAGGTAAAATGATTATACACAATCAATGAGTGTATAGAAAGTGGTTTAAATAATATTAATTTTTTATAATTACTATTTAAATCTGTATAAACTCTATTTTCTACTGTGCATTAAATTTTTTCATATAATTTCTACAGGTGCTATTGAGGTGTCGAAGACAAATGAGTTTTAAATGTTTGCAGATTAGATGCTATGGAAGATTGGATTATTTATACATTTAAGGCTCTATTTTGTATTTTTTTTTATTTAACCAACATATACTTTTGTTTTAAATGACAAATATCTTCTCTTTCTTATTTGATATAAGAGTTTTTCTAACCTATGCAACATTGCATAGGATAAGAAACAATTAATACACTACTTTTTTAAATATAAATTACCATATTAATTATTATTTAGGTTGATCCATTCATTGGGTGGGAGAGAGAAAATATAAAAGATTACTTTTCAAAAGAAAAATAATAAATATGATACTTTATATGAAGGGAAATAATGTATTAATTGTCCTTATCCTATGCAATGTTGCATAGGTTAGAAAAACCCTTAATATAATTGAATAATTATTTTATCAATTGATATTTCTTTTTAACAAGAAAAGAAATTGAATCTATTTATGTCCTATTTCTCATTACATAAAAAATATTTATAGTTATAATTAATACGTATAGTTGTATGATATGATTAGTACTAAAATATCATTCGGATATAAATACATAATATTGACATTTTTATATTTAAAAATAACTTAAATATAGTACTAAGAAATCTATTTCAAGAAAATAATATTAAATACATTTAATTTTATGATTATATATTGGGTCATGCTAACGAGTGCCTCAGGGGCACTCTTTAAGGTTTCCATATAAAGAAAATATTCTCTAAATAAATTAATCAATTCAATTTTCAATGCACTGAATACAAGTTTTTCAATGAAACATGCATTTTTGCTCATTAAAAGAAGTCAATTATTTCTATTTTTAATGTATTAAATACAAGTATATTTAACAAAATATTCCTTTTTCAGACTCTTAACCAGTGCCCCTGGGGCACTCGTTAGCATTTCCCTTATATATTTAATCATACATAAAGTATTAAATGTTAGTAGCTTTAAAATTATTATTACAAGGGTTTTTAATTGGTGTATTAATTGTTTTTTATCCTATGCAATATTACATAGGTTAGAAAAATTCATTAAATTTTATTTATTAAAAGGGAGTAGTAGTATTGAGAATATTTGACTCTGTTTGGTAAGCCATGTTTTCGAGCTTATAGCTTATGTCTTATGTCTTATAAGCTCATATGATAATTTAGACCTGTTTGGTAACGGTCTTTTCATCACGAGCTTATAGCTTATTTTACTAGCTTATAGTTTATTTTTCAGACGCTATTTCAAATAGCGTTTTAGCTTATGTCTTATAGCTTATCATTTTTTCTTCCTTTTTTATCCTTATTATTTTAATTAAAATCCATTTTTAACCCTTATAATTTATTTTAATTTAAAATAAAATAAATATATATTAAATATCTTTTATGTCATTTTACATTTATAAGTTAATTGAACCGCTAATTTTACCAAACACTTCAATTAGCTTATAAGCTATCAATCTCAACCATCCGCTATAAGCTATAAGTCATCAGTCATCAGCCATCAGTCATAAGCTATAAGCTATAAGCTATCAGCTAGCTAATCAGTCAACCGCTATTTTTACCAAACAGACCCAAAATATGTGACGTAATAAAGAAACATACTTGTCTGTACAAGCATAATAAATTATATAGTCCAATTCACATTGGTAAATACAAATCAATTCACTATATAAATAGATTATCTCTCCGAGTATTTTTTTTATTTATTTATAAGGTGTGAAACAGGAATTTATAAAAAATTAAAATGTTTCTCTCAAATCACAAAATTGATCTCCTAACTAATAATAAAATGACACCAAATGAGTAATAACATATTACTTATAATAACTAGATTGATTAAAATGTTTCTCTCAAATCACAAAATTGATCTCCTAACTAATAATAAAATGACACCAAATGACTAATAACATATTACTTATAATAACTAGATTGTGACCCGCGCGTTGCGTGGTTACTAATTATAAAATGTTTTTGTATTTAATTTTTTTTATTTTAAATTTTAGTTTTTGTGAAATAAAAGTTAAAGATTTTAATTATTAAAAAATTTAATATATTATCATCCAAATAAAATATAAAATAATAATCTAAGTACACATAATAAGTTATTTATTTTAAATAGTGTTGATGGTAGAAATTTTTCCAAAAAAAAATTAAATGGTAAAATTTCTTACAACATCGAGAGATTATCATGACCTGTCTTGCAATTATAAATGGTTGATAAAAAAGAGACATTTTAAGGAGAGAGAAAAATTTGTTAATTTAATTTGTTCAAATTTTATGACATTTATTTGCCTTTGATACTCTTAATTTTAGTTGTTATACTCGTATTTCATTTAAGCCAATTTTCATGTCACAACATCTATCTTCATTTCAGTTTAAAAATCTGCAAAACATGTGAATCTTTAACCAACATTCAAAATTGTACCAATATTGAAAATTGTACGTGAACATCAACATATGATTAAAATAGAAATTTATAAAAAATAGAACAATTCTAAGTACAAAAACATTTGACAATTCACTTTCTTCAATTTTTATGGCATTTATTTGCCTGTGATATTCGTTCTTGTCATAAGATCTATCTTCATTTCATTTTACAAATCTGCAAAATATATGAATCTTTAACCAATTTTAAAATTAGGATTGAAATAGAAAATTATAAAAAATAGGGAGATAGAAACATTTGACAATTTACTTTCTTCAATTTTTATGGCATTCATTTTCCTGTGATACTCCTGATATTAGTTGTTATACTCATATTTCATTTTAGCTAATTGTTCTTGCCATAAGAACTATCTTTATCTCATTTTACAAAACTGCAAAACATATGAATCATTAAAAAAAATTAAAAATTAGGATTGAAATACTAAATTATAAAAAATAGATCAATCATATGGTTGAAATATAAAATTATAGTAAACAAAAAGAAAAAATTGAAATTAATCAAAAAAGATAACAAATCATACACACCTCTCATATTTTCCTAAATAATGAATATACATTTTATTTGTTAGGGTGACTTGTGTTTTTTTGTGACAATGGAGAAGATGACTTTGTTCATGTCCTTAATTAGCGTATTGCATTTTGCTGCCATGAATATCTTCCTTTAAATGGGGAGCAATACAATACTATGATTTGACTGAGATATATAAATTGAAAGATAAATAAAGGTTATTATGATTTAGTAACCGAAAATTAATGACTAATTACTATATATTAAAAATAATAATTTTTTTCATTGAATGAGTTATTTACTTTTTAACGTAAAAATTCAGACATTAAATAAAAAATGATTTGATTGAATACTAATAATTGGTGATTACTAATTTTAATTTATTGTTATTATAAAACCAACTTTGAAAATTTGAGGAGTTATCAAATCTATATGAATTCTCATTCTTAAATTTTTTTGTTTATAGAAAATTTTATTTCTAACATAAAACGATTACATTTTTTATGAAACATATAGGAATATGAAAATGTATATGAAAATTTAACATATAAAAAAATTACGTAGTATTTGTATCCATTAAATAAGTAAAAACTATGTCTTTTTAAAAGTTACAAATATATATATTTTTAATTTATTTAATTTCTTATTAATTTAATTTATAAAAAATATTATTTAAGAAATTTTTGTAGTATTTAGGGATGTAAATTAAATACATAAAATTTATTAAATATTTATGTAAATAATTATTTTAAAAAAATGAAATATAAAATAATTTAAAAAACTGTTACATTTTTTATGAAACATATAGGAATATGGAAATTTATATGGAAATCTCACATATAAAGAAAATTATGTAGTATTTGTACCATTAAATTAGTTAAAATTACGTCTTTTTAAAAGTTATGAATATAAGTTTTAATTTATTTAATATCTTATTAATTTAATATATAAAAATATTATTTAAGAAATTTAAGTAGTATTTAGAGATTTAAATATGTAAAATTTAATAAAAATAAACATATAGGAATGTGGAAATTTATATGAAAATCTAACATATAAAGAAAATTATGTAGTATTTGTACCATTAAATTAATTAAAATTACATCTTTTTAAAAGTTATGAATATAAGTTTTAATTTATTTAATCTCTTCTTAATTTAATATATAAAAATATTATTTAAGAAATTTAAGTAGTATTTAGGGATTTAAATATGTAAAATTTAAGAAAAATATATATAGATAATTATTTTAAAAACAATTAAATATAAAATAATTAAAAGGGAGTAATCTATTTAAAATAAACTGAAAGGTAAATATAGAATTGTATAAAATAATTTTTATAATAGTGATAGTTGGATATTATATTATTATTATTATTATTATTATTATTATTATTATTATTATTATTATTATTATTATTATTATTATCATCTTGTATTATTATTATTAGCTAAATACTATATAATTTTTTATAATTTATATCAATATTATTAATAGTGATTTATATTATATTTATTTTTATTCTTGTTATTATTATTATTCTTATAATAATTATAATTATTATTATTATTATTATTATTATTATTGTCAATTACTAATAATTAATATAGTGTCAATATAATGTATTTGATAATTATATATATAATAATAATTTTATTTTCTTTAATTATTATTATGACCTAAATATTATATTATTATATAATATTTATATTATTAATATTAGTGGCTGCTTAATATAATATTATTAATTATTAATAATTAACAAAGTGTCAATATAATATATCTGATCATTATATATATATATATATATATATATATATATATATATATATATATATATATATATATATATATATATATATATATATATATATATATATATATATATATATATATGGGGACGACTCAAGTGAGAAATGAGAACAATGAATCACGACCATTAAATTTTGATTTTGTTGATTTTAATGGACTGGATTGGTTTCTCTTTCTATGATCCTTAATATTTATTTTAAATCAATATAGAAAGAGAAACCAATCCAGTCCATTAAAATCAACAAAATCAAAATTTAATGGTCGTGATTCATTGTTCTCATTTCTCATAATAACCAAGTGTTCTCACTTGAGTCGTCCCCATATATATATATATATATATATATATATATATATATATATATATATATATATATATATATATATTATTAATATTAGTGGCTGCTTAATATAATATTATTAATTATTAATAATTAACAAAGTGTCAATATAATGTATCTGATCATTATATATATATATATATATATATATATATATATATATATATATATATATATATATATATATATATATAATAATTTTATTTTCTTATTATATTATTATATATTATTTATATTATGAGTTAAAAGGTAGTGCACTGACAGTGTAAAACAATTTTATCCAATAGAAAATTATAAATATGCCATATCATTAAGTTTTTTTTAAATAAAAAAATAGTTTAATTGAATACATGGCTGGTGATTGGTGGTCATTATAAATATGTCATATCATTAGTGGCTGCTTAATATTATATTATTATTATATGTTTATTATTATTTATTTATTATTATTATTTATTTATTATTATTATTTATTTATTTTTAATGTGGGGTCAAATTAGTAAATGTCATAGGATTTTTACCAAGATTTTTTTATATGAAATTTTTCATTAGTAAATGTCATATTAGGATTTTTTTACCAAGATTTGCTATCATGATGACACGTGTCTAGGGTTGCTATCGTGATAACCTTGAATTTATATATATTTTATATTTATATTATATATATTAAGATACCATTTACATGTGTCGCTGACTCTTATGTTCAATGACAGATTTGTCTTTACTGCATTTTCAAAGTTTTACCTAATCTCAACTCAGCATATTAAAAATAATGTATTAAATTGACTTATTTTTATTGATAAAATCGTTATAAACGTTGTGGAATCATTTTGGCTCAATGATGCATTTTTTTAAAAGATTTACTTTGTTTCAGATTATGCGCGATTTCCTAAGACTTAATCATATTTTTTGTCGACTCTACGTTATTTGCTTTGGATTTGTTTGGAAACTCTAATAAGTCTTCTAACCAAATTGACTATTATATAAAAAGATTGTTTTTCTAATGGTGAGAGATATAAAATAAGGATCAAAAGTTAAATTTTTTAATTATAATAGAAGAGTTTTTGAATAATTTTTTTTTAAAGTGATAAAAAGTGAAAATACTTAATTTTAGAGAGACTTTAAACATATTAAATATTTAATGCTATAAAATAAACACAATCTTAGTTATTGAATATCGATGTTAGCTTATTAAGAAATAAGATGTCTCTTATGTTTGTGTAAAACTTTATTGTATGTTTGTAATCATCTTATTATTGATGCTATATTTAATTATTTATTAATTAATTGAGATCATATTGTCTCACACGTTATCTATTATTTTATTTAATTATTCGTTTATTTAACGATTATCTATTATTATTTTATTTAATTATTCATCTATTTAACGACCATTTGTTAATATAGATTTCGATTTACCCCTTTAAGAGTAAAGATGTTATTTTGAGTGTGTTCAAAAAAATTCAAGAGTTTGATTGACCGTGAAGATTGATAGTAGTGATATAGTTGATGAAATTATAAATAATTAGCCACTTGAATCATGAAGGGGAGCCCATATTAACTATAAAGAAAATTAAATTCATAATAATAGGAATGACCTTCATCAATTTATTCATGTATTTTTGTGAAGAAGGATTTGTAATTCCTAATTATAGAATATGTCGGAATATTTCATATTTAAATATAATTTAATTATTATATTTGAATAATTATTATTATTATTATTATTATTATTATATATATATATATATATATATATATATATATTAAGGGTTAAATATTTTATTGGTCCTTATAAATACAGTTATTTTCAATTTTAGTTCCTCTAAAATTTTCTTTCACAGGGTGTAGTTGTAATGGTGAGAATTTTAGATGGTTAACAACCCCCATCCAAAAGTCAATGAAAGTGAGCCTAAACTCTATCCTCAAGAATAGAAACTCATGTAATGAAATAACAGATCTGACATATCGATTGTACTATCCTTTGCAACCTTTAGGGGGAACACCCCTCAATATGAGAAAAGACCTACATCAATTTAGGAACTGTCCTAATTTTGCTCATCAGGAAAAATGGAAGACGTCCCCAATGTTCCTTAATCTACTCAAAGGAATTGGTTTGCATCCTATAGAATATCTCCATTTCATTGGCCCATCCATACCATTTTAACACCACTCTCAACTGATAAAAAATAACGACCATGAGTAAGGGCACGCGACTACGATTCTATCCACCACCTAAATTTCGTATCTGTTTGGTCACCTCCAAAAGTGCACTTATATGCCATAATATAGGGTTGAGCCTTCAACTGATTCCTGAAGTCATCCACATATTATGGGTTTAGCATGTCCAAGGTTGGGAAACCTAACACTCGGGTGGCCTCTGTGATTTCTATTTTGGTGGAGGCATCTTCCCCTCTACATCAGTGTCACTCTCTGGGTTCCTAACCTCTAAGACCTCTCACTCCGGGTATTTCAATTTTGGGTTCCTATTTCAAATAAACCCACTAATTTCTACAAAATTTACTCCTCGATGCTTAACCTCGCCAGACAACACTTCTAAACTTACTAGATTATCACTTCTACAATAATTCAAGAAGACGCGTCACTAGGTTCATCCATACTAGATTATCAATTCTACAATTGGTAAACTCATGTTTCCTATATAAAATGATAAAAAAAGATTGTTACCTAGAAATGCTTGTAGATTTCGAAGAATGAAGAGGCAAAATCACTAGAGTCTTAGAAAGTATTTTGTAATAGATATGGGATCGAAGAACACACAAGGTTGTAGGAATTCAAAAATTGTGAGGGAGATAAAGAGATTAATACTTTAAAGAAAATAAAGTGAAATGAGCAATTGATTAATTCTTTCGATATATAAGAAACTAGTGGCATAAGGATATTCAGACGAGAATAAAGGAAATATTGAAAGGCACGAAACTTACCAAATTTGACCTCGGCTCCATAATAATATTTGAGTACACTAACAACTGTAAGGGTTTTGTCTCCCCACACTAGATGCATAAGCTTACGTGGAAGTCCTCCCAAGTAAAGATTCAGTGACAAGACAAATATTTAATGTGTGTGTTTCCAAGGATACCAACTCCCACTTAAATTATCACTGGTCTATCCCCTTGCATAGAGAACTCTTCCAACAATCATGACACTTAAGAACAATACTCCCTTGAGGTTAGTCTCGACAATCCCACAACAACAATCCTAGCTTTGTGTCCGATAGAAAAAACCTTGGGGCAACAGTTCTAGGCCGGTCAAACAACACAATAAGATTGGTCCAATTCAAAGCTCCGCCCATTCAAGCCTACAAACATGTGTACTCTCTATAGGGAGTACCATAATGAAGCGAGACTGGTCTCATCTCAACAATTGAAATCTATCCAACGGTCTCCGCATAGGGCTTCACGTTTATCGCAAGAAGTTCTATTTGACACTCTTATATATGTGTGAATATGTTTCACACCAAGGTACAACTTACTAGACACTTGTAAGTTCCTCCTCTTTAACTTCACGAACTTGAACATTAGAGTGTTAAGCTCGCAGGTACCTCCACCGTCCTGTTGGAGATCTTTCACGATGAATTTCATTGACTTATTATCGATTTTATATTCTAATCTAAAAAAATCTCTTTATTTTATTATATTATGATTGTGATTATTTTGGTATAGAGTTTGATAATATTATTTCCTTGAATCTATATCATTATTGACAATTTTTTGTTCAATGTCTTTTGATTTATGAATAAAAAAATTTTATGATGTTGTATTATTATATTTAAATATAAGGATTCACATTGGAGTTTTCATATTTGGTATATAAGAAATCACATTGAGGGTTTATATTTATATTTACTATCATTATTGAGACATAAGTAATGTTTTGTTCCATATCTTTTGAGATTTGAATACAAATTTTTTATGATATTACATTATTATATTTAAATATAAGGATTCACATCGGAGTGTTCATATTTATATATAAGAAAACATGCACATTGGTGTGTTTATATTTATATTTATTTACAATATGACTGAAAAGAAACATATATTGTGGGTGCAGTTACCGTGCATAGATAAAAATCTATGCACTATGCATAGATTATTATGGACTCTTGAATCATTGGATCAAATTTTAGACATCAATTGTTATTACTCAATACTCACCACTCAATACTCAATAGTCAATACTCAATACTGGATTAAAAACATGATCCAATGACATATGTAGGCTTATGCATGGTGCATAAGTAAAATCCTTATGCATATTAGCCAAAGCCATATATTGTTGTGACTATCTACCAACCAGATGTCTTTTTGTCGCAGGAGATATTTTTGAGATATTTAAAAGTAGAACGTTAGCTGTGCCAAAGATAATCATTAAAGAAATTTCTTGGCCACTTCCGGTGAATTTACCAAAATACCCCTAGTTTCGGAAGTTCATTTCCGAAAACGTACTTTTATTGAGAAAAAAAAGGTGTTTTCGGAAATGCACTTCCGAAAACACGTAAAAAAGGTGTTTTTCGGAGATGCATTTCTGAAAACACCCCTTTTTGAGTTTTCGGAGATGCATTTCCGAAAACATCCTTTTTGGGAGAGGGGGTGTTTTCGGAGATGCATATCCGAAATATTCCAAGACCAAATTGGTCTTGGAATATTTCGGATATACACTTCCGAAAGAATTCAATAATTATTAAAAAATTAAAATCAAGGTGAATCAATACAATTAATAGGTATAAAATGAAAGTGAATCAATAAAATGAAGGTGAATCAATAAAATCAAGGTGAATCAAAATTTCCTAAACAATTTTAAAGTTAAAAGTTATTTTACTAACTTATATAAATCAAAAACATCTTAATTTCATAATTAAATTTTGAATTATAAAAATCAAATATAAAATTTATTCATTAAATAAAATTAAGACAAAACCTTTTTTTAATTTTTTTAAACTAAACAAAAAATTATAACTCATTTTTAATTATGAATCAGAATAGAAATATATAAATATATAATTATAATTATTAATTTTGTAAGTGAAATATATAAATGTATAATATATAAATATATAATAATTATTATATAAATATATAAATATATAAATATATAAATATATAATATTTTTTATAAATATATAATAATTATTATAACTATTATATAAATATATAGATTAAAACACTCATTTTTTTAATTTTTTTTATAAATATATAACAATTATTATAAATATATAAATAAAAAATTATAACTTATTTTGTAAGTGGAATTATTTTAACTTTTTAATTAAAATTATTTTAAATTTTAAAATATATATCAGGATAGAAATATATAATAACTATTATTCATAACTCATAAATTATATCAAAATATATAATTATTATTATTCATTACTCATAAATTATATCAAATGTATAATATGTGAATTAATTAATATCCTAAAATTAATTTTTGCGATTTTTTTAGATTTTTTTGTTGTTTCGGAGATGCATCTCCGAATTAGTCAAAATCTTAATTTTTGAGATTTTTTCGAAAATGCACTTCCGAAGCCTGGAAAAATTTAAAAAAAAAATATTTCGGAAATGCATTTCCGAAGCGGGATAAAATGGGGTTTTCGCAGAGGGTGACCCCCATAGGGGAGGTGGGTAAAGAAATTTTCATCATTAAAGGTTAGAAATGGCATATCATATAATACTGATTTACCAGTCCAATAATAGGACAATGACCCATATTGGTCATATTTTAATTGATAACAAATAAAATAATCGTGCTTACGCGCAACTGCGAGGGATACACAATTAGAATAAAGTATTTATTAAATACATAACCAATAAATTATTAAAATGTAATTAAAATATAATTATTTAATAATTAAAAATAACCAAAAATCATTGAAATTGAATGAATATTTTATATATTACAACTTAATAATAACAAAATAAAATCATTTTCAAATATTTATTAAAAACAATTTTATTAAATTTATAAGTGACACAAACTTTCTTGTATAAGTATGTTTTGTATTTATATATTGTAACACCTATTTATGTAATTATTATTTGAATTTTATAAATATAATAATTAAATATATTAATAACATAAATTTTAGTATAAACACATTTAATAAATTGAAAACTAATATATTTTTTTGTATATTTGTGTATTTTACTATGCTTGTAATAATTACACAAACACGGTAAAATATAATTTCAGCAGTATAATACGACAAACTATGGAAATTACATTACCATTCATTCACTAAAACTAACAAAAAAAATTAGAGTCAGATACTAATGGATACTAATGTTTAAAATTTTTTAATCTCCAGTTAAAATCTTCGTGGGTAATATTTTTGATAGGAAGTTCCGCAGGTAATTCCGCAGCTAAATCCGTAGGAAATAATCCGCAGATAAATCCACAGTAAATTTAAATCGACAGGTTCCGCAGGTACTTTCTATCTCAAATTAAATAATTTTTTATTTTAATAAACTTTTGAAACATTATAAATTATATATTAAGATAACTATAATATAAAATAAAATTATAATTTAAAATGTTTGCAATTTAAATAAGACATTCAAATTCATAGAACAACAAGTTAGCATAAAATCTCCTACAAAGTTGTTAACAAGTACTTACATAGTCACATTTGTATGAGCACTTGTCAACCAAGTTAAAAAGATAAAACAATCCAAATTACAACCAAGTTAAAAAGATAAAACAATCCAAATTACAACCAAGTCAAAAAGAAAAAAAAGTACAAATCAAAATTCATTACTGAGGTCTTCTTCATTTGATTCATCGACGCCATCTTCATTTGTGTGATCACTTTCATTAGTGGGTTGTGGTGGATGCGAAGAAGACCCAACAAATCCTAAATGTTGTGAATTCAATGCCAAGAACAAAGTATAAAACAAGGAAGAAGAGGAACACAAGAATTGGTTATAACTGCTATTCTTTTACTTTCTCTTAAAACAAGATTACAAGTTTACAAGAATAACAAATAACCTCTCTCACCCTAAATTAGGATTTGCAGCTTAGCAATGATGAGAGACTAGTATGCTATTTATAATAAGACCTAACATACCAACTAATGGGCTTTTTCAGCAAGGCCCATTACACAAGCCAACTTAATAAACAAGCTAACTTAACAAATTAGGGTTTAAACACTAAAACCTAATTTAACATGCTAACAACTCTAGCATCTTCGACATCTGCATGCTAGACCCATCTTCGACTACAGCATGCACACTTCGACACCAGCATGTGAACAATCCTTCGACTTCATGCTTAACTCTGTCGAACTGTCGAACCAAGAAGCTACCCTTCGACAATACTAGAGTTCGATCCAATATCTCACAAATCTCCACCTTGGACCTAACTCTACAACGTCAAGGAACAAACTAGCTTTCTTCATGCAGCTTTATCAACTGCATACAGTGGAAAAACTTGCAACTCGGCAATGTCTTGGTGATCATATCAGCAGCATTGTCTTCAGTCGAAACCTTCAGCACTTGGACTTCTCCACGCTCGATTACTCCTCTGACGAAATGCAGCCTCACATCAATGTGCTTAGTTCGCTCATGATAGGCTGAATTCTTCGACAGGTGTATTGCACTTTGACTATCACATTTAACAGTGATACCTCGACCTTGAAGTTTCAGCTCCTTCGCAAAACCTTCAAGCCACAATGCTTCTTTCACAGCTTCAGTTAGGGCAATATACTCCGCTTCAGTGGTTGATAGAGCAACAACCTTCTGAAGTGTTGCTTTCCAGCTAATTGCAGTGCCAAACATAGTGAAAACATATCCAGAAATAGATTTTCTAGAATCCATACAACCTGCATAATCAGAGTCGACATATCCTTCTATTACTGCTTTACTATCTTCACCCAAGGCTCCACCATAAATTAGGACTCTTTTCAGAGACCCATTTATGTACCTTAAAATCCACTTCAATGCTTGCCAGTGAGCCTTTCCAGGATTCGCCATGTACCTGCTTACAAGACTGACTGCGTAAGCTATGTCGGGTCTAGTACAGACCATAGCATACATCAAAGAGCCGACTATATTAGCATATGGGATGCTATTCATATAGACTCTTTCGACATCAGTACTAGGACACTGATCAATACTCAGCTTGAATTGAGGGTTTGTTGGAGTCACAACTGGCTTCGAATTCGACATACCATACTTTTCAAGAATCTTCCGTAGATATGCCTCTTGAGATAAGCATATCTTCGACTTCTTTCTATTTCTCCGAATGTCAATTCCAAGAATCCTGGAAGCAGCTCCCAGATCCTTCATATCGAACTCCTTATTGAGTTCAGCCTTCAACCTCATCACATCTTCAACACTGTTGCTTGCTATGAGAATATCATCCACATAAAGCAACAAAATAACAAATGAATTACCAGGTCGAAATCTGAAGTAAACGCAGTGGTCGAACTGACTTCTAATGAAACTTATGCGTGCCATGAACTTGTCGAATCTCTTATTCCACTGTCGAGGAGATTGTTTCAGCCCATACAAAGATCTCTTTAACTTGCACACATAATCTTCCTTCCCCTTTTCGACATACCCTTCAGGTTGCCTCATCAGGATCGTTTCATCTAGATCACCATACAAGAACGCAGTCTTCACATCCATCTGTTCCAGTTCAAGATCGAACTGTGCTACCATGGCAAGCAACATTCGAATGGACCTATGCTTCACAACAGGAGAAAACACATCATTGAAGTCGACACCTTCTTTCTGAGTGAAACCCCTTGCAACTAACCTTGCCTTGTATCTTTTCGACGTCACTCCTTCAATTCCTTCCTTAACTTTGAAAATCCATTTACAGCTGACTAACCTTGCCCCATCAGGTTTCTTGATCAGTTCCCAAGTATGATTATCATGAAGAGATTTCATCTCATCATCCATGGCCTTCAGCCATTCAGTCTTATTTCGACTCCTCATAACTTCCTTATAGTCTCTAGGTTCTTCGTCTAGAACCTCACTTGCAGAGATTAAGGCATAAGCTATAAGATCTGCATATCCAAGTCTTTGAGGTGGCTTGATGACTCTTCTCGACCTATCTCTCGACAATAGGTAGTCATCGTCAGTTTCCTCAACTTCAGCATCTTCTGCTTCTTCTTCGACTTCATCTGGGATATGCAATTCAGCATCAACATGCTCCACCTCAACAGGAATCTCTACCTGTTCCAGCTCTTCGTCAGATGTTTCTGTACTTCTACCAACATCATCAGTTTTCTTAAAAGCCATTTCAGCTTCATTGAAAACTACATCTCGACTGGTGATACACCTCCTGTGACCTGGCTCTAGGCACCATAGCCTATAAGCTTTGACTCCTTTAGGGTATCCCATGAACATGCATTTCAGAGCTCTAGGTTCGACCTTGTCTTGCCTAATGTGAGCATAGGCTATGCAGCCAAATACTATCAGTTTGTCGAGATCTGGTGGATGTCCCGACCAAACTTCTTCAGGTGTCTTCATATCTAACGCTGTCGAAGGACATCTGTTTATCAGATATGTTGCTGTCGAAACAGCCTCAGCCCAGAACACCTTCTTTAAACCGGCACTAGTCAACATGCATCTGACTCTCTCCAAAATAGTTCGATTAAACCTTTCAGCCAAACCATTTTGCTGTGGAGTACTTGCAGTAGTTCTATGCCTTGCAATACCAGAGGCAGCACAAAAACTGTCGAATGCCTCATTGCAAAATTCAAGGCCATTGTCGGTTCTCAACCTCTTGACTTTTCTGCCAGTCTGATTTTCAACCAGAGTCTTCCAACTTTTGAAATTCTCAAAAGTTTCATCCTTAGTCTTCTGGATGAATACCCATAATTTTCTGGAATAATCATCTACTATGGATAGAAAATACCTTGCTCCTGAATGTGATGGACACCTTGCAGGCCCCCAAAGATCAGCATGGATGTAATCAAGGGATCCATGTGTTCTTTGTTTGCCTTTGTTGAACTTCACTCTGCAAGATTTTCCAAGTACACAGGGTTCACAAAACTTCAGCTTTTCGATTTTGTCTCCACCAAGCAGATTTTGTTTCCCTAATTCGACCAGACCCCTTTCACTGACATGGCCCAATCTCATGTGCCAGATTTCTGTTTTCGACAAAGGTTTCGTGGATGCAATATTTGTCGAACCACTTACAACTTCAGCCTCAAGGGTATACAAGCCTTGTTTCTTCACGCCTCTCAAGACTTCCTTCGAACCCTTCATGAATCTTAGGATACTTTTCTCTCCTTGGAAAACATATCCTTTCTTGTCGAATTCACCAAGAGAAATCAGATTTCTCTTCAAATCAGGAACATACCTGACTTCAGTCAACAACCTTATTGACTCATCATGGAGCTTGAATCTCACAGATCCAACACCTGCAATCTTGCAAGCCTTGTTGTTTCCCAGCAATACTGATCCACCATCTTGATCACATAATTCCTCGAACAAGTCTTTGTTTGGAGTCATGTGCCAAGTGCAACCTGAATCCATAATCCACTCCTTCTTAGAGTCACTGCTTGAAACCACAAGAACATCAGATGATTCGAAATCATCTTGAACAATGGCAGTGTTGCCATTATCCTTACCTCCATGATATTTCAAGCGTTCAGGGCACACCTTTCTTGTGTGACCCTCCTTCTTACAATGGTAGCATCGAATGCCAGATGCTTCGCCACTGTAAGTCTTCGACTGGCTTTTGCCTTTCTTCTTGTCGAACTTACCATCCTTTCGTAAGAGTTTTCCTTTAACGGCCAAACCTTCGCCAACAGTCGAAGGTTTATGCTCCTTTCGTTCATTCAAGTCCTTAGAGTACAAGGCTGATTGAACTTCTTCAAACGTCAGGGACTCCCTTCCATACAAGAGAGTTTCTTTGAAGTTAGCATGTGATCGAGGCAAAGAACACAATAGTAACAGCGCTTGATCTTCATCATCGATCTTCACATCAATATTTTCAAGATCAAGAATCAGTTTGTTGAACATATCCAACTGCTCAGCCAATACTTTGTCTTCAATCATCTTGAATGAATACAAAGCTTGCTTCAGGTAGAGTCGATTTACCAGCGATTTGGTCATATACAAACTTTCAAGTTTCACCCATAACCCTGATGCCGTCATCTCCTTTGATACCTGCCGGAGAACCTTATCACCAAGGCTCAACAGAATTGCGCTGTGTGCTTTCTCGATCATATTCGTCTTCTCCGCTGCCGTCAATTCTGCATTCATGGCTGCCTCTCCCTTCAACGCTTCCAAACAACCCTGCTGAACCAGTAGGGCTTTCATCTTCAAGCGCCACAGACCGAAATCATTCACTCCGGTGAACTTTTCAATCTCATACTTTGTTGAAGGCATCTTCTCCACGCTCACCGCACCAATTTGTTGTGAATTCAATGCCAAGAACAAAGTATAAAACAAGGAAGAAGAGGAACACAAGAATTGGTTATAACTGCTATTCTTTTACTTTCTCTTAAAACAAGATTACAAGTTTACAAGAATAACAAATAACCTCTCTCACCCTAAATTAGGATTTGCAGCTTAGCAATGATGAGAGACTAGTATGCTATTTATAATAAGACCTAACATACCAACTAATGGGCTTTTTCAGCAAGGCCCATTACACAAGCCAACTTAATAAACAAGCTAACTTAACAAATTAGGGTTTAAACACTAAAACCTAATTTAACATGCTAACAACTCTAGCATCTTCGACATCTGCATGCTAGACCCATCTTCGACTACAGCATGCACACTTCGACACCAGCATGTGAACAATCCTTCGACTTCATGCTTAACTCTGTCGAACTGTCGAACCAAGAAGCTACCCTTCGACAATACTAGAGTTCGATCCAATATCTCACACTAAATGATTCATTAAAAATGAAATTTTATTATTCGATTCGACCATCTCTTTTATTGTCGATGCAATTGTTGCCCCATCCCCAGCTTTTCTTCTTCTTGTCTTTGCAACGGTGCATTTAAAGCATGGACTTGACTTCTCAAAACATCAAGCTCTTGAGAGTCGCTTGAAAGACTTGAGGTTTTCTTTGATACTGAAACCAAAGTCTTAGAAGCGGTTCCAAGACCAAATACCCTCCCTTTCTTCTTTCC
The DNA here is from genome assembly GCF_029867415.1 of Vicia villosa. NCBI lineage: Eukaryota > Viridiplantae > Streptophyta > Magnoliopsida > Fabales > Fabaceae > Vicia > Vicia villosa. Next base: position 131,245 of record NW_026705552.1, on the reverse strand, counting down.
AACCGACTCTACCCATATATCCAAATCAGGTGGCATTTCAATAGTTGGTTGACTATCAGCTTCGTCCTCTCTTAGAATAGTTGGATTCTGAGAAGAAATCTCCAACTTTTTTGGTTCAAACTTATCCTAAAAGAAAATTGAAAAAATAGTAAGGAATTAAATTCAATAAAAGTGATAATTTCCAAAAGACTTGTGTGCAGATTTGAAATTCAATCAAATTAACACTTTCTGAAATACTTACATATGCAGATTCAACATGAACTTGTACACAACTTTGACCCTTTTTTCCGATGTGTGCGAAAATAGAACTCGGTCAATGATGGATCTGCACCCTTTTCCTTTCTCTACAAATTACAAAAGAATAGTGTCATTTATTATATTTAAGAAATATAATGAAAAAAATATAATATATACCATCCTTTTCCAATGCAAACAATGAGGAATAGACCCTCCATTGTGAAGAGATGTGCCATCCATAGAAGACCGGTTTCTTTTATTCGTTTCAGATGCTTTTTTGAACTTTAACGAATTCCAATGTACCGATAATTGCTGCCACACATCATCTCCCATCCAACCCGGTCTGTACTCCAAGTCTTTGCGAACATCTTGTAGTAGCCGAGACATCTTAGCGGCACCTCTTCTTTCAAAGTTACATCACACCGTAACTTTGTGTTCTGGTGGCCATGTAAACTTTTTTTGTATTAAAAAAACCATGTTATACATCCTTCAAATATACATCCTTCGCTTACGCTTACCCATAATACATGTTTTGTATCGAGGCTCATTGCAAAATTTGCATTCCTTTAAATTTATGTCCTCTTTGTAATACAACATACACCCACCAATGCAACAATCTATCTTTATCCTTGATAAACTAAGTCCATCCACAAGTTTTTTTGTTTCCCTAAATTTAGAGGGAATTACATTCTTTGGGTGGCTTGATTCCTTCATAAACTTCACCATATCATCGAAACATGCCAGTGACATGTTGTGTTTAGATTTTAAACTCAACATCTTACTAGCAGCAGATAACTCTGTTGTGTTTTTACATCCCGACCACAATGGTTGCTGAGTTGAATTCAACATGTCATAAAAAAATTTGCTTCCATGTTTGAAGGTTCCTCTTCATGTTGTACAAAATGTTGCTCGCGATTAAAACCAACAGCATCAAACACCATGTCTTGGTATCTATGAACATGTTCATAACTCCACTATTGACTACTACTACAAGGTGCTACCATATCTATATCATCATTGTCACTATCATTGATGTGAGGAATTATATCTCCATGGCATGTCCAATTCCAATATTCCGGTGTAAACCCATGTTGATGAATATGACTGTTTGCTTCATCCGGGCTGAGGTGGTCCTTGTTTTTGCACTTTTTACATGGATATCTTATTACACCATCCTTCAAATACTCCTTTTGTTGACAAGCAAAGGTTATAAACTCTTCAACTCCTTTTAAAAATTCATATGTATGTCCGCTCCGGCCAGGGAGAAGCCTACTATACATCCATGTTTGATGCACAGGAATTTCCATTTCCATTGTAGCTCCTAAATAAGTTACTGCCAGAGGAAAATAAGATTGAATAAAAGTGAATTCTTAAGGTTTATTCTTAAGTTACTATTGATGTCTACAAGTAATCTATGGATTCCTAACTTCCTAACAAGGAAGAAAGTTCTGTTTTGATAGAAGAAAGAATGGGAAAATGTTCCGATAATCATTGACAGCGTGAATGCGTCGATTCTTGACTGCAGTCAATCATTATCTGATCAATAATTAATAGAAAAGGAAGCGGACACAGGCAAGTAAGCAAGTATTTGTAGCTGATGTATTGGGAGTTTATATGCACAGTTGCTCATACCAGTGTATTGTATATTATATAAAGTTCAAAAATATACAATACAATAGTGCTATACATGACATGGGATATGCAATTAAAGCCATTCTCAAAAAATTGCTCTGAAACAAAATGACATGAACATACAAATTGTAGAAGGGAAACCAATTGTATCATGCATTATAACCTATCTTAATTTGTTTTGTTGGATTTCCATAATTCATTACTAATTTCACTCATACATAAGTAGTAATAAGCAAGAAATTACATAATTCGAAATAAAACCTAATAATTCATACAAAAAAACGGCGTCGCCAAACAGACATACATGAAAGTAAAAAAATAAAAGTTAGGGTTTAGACGGATCCGGAAGAGGAGGGTTTAAGGAATGAGGTTACCTGCAAACCAGCATGAGAAGAACGAGAAATTGATTTCTTCTTATCTTTATCTTTGTCCTTGTCTCTGTTTGTTGTTATCAAACCTTTTACTCCTTTCTTTGACATTTTTTGAAATGAACAAGCAAGCAAATATTGTTGAGTGGACATATCAGATTTGCCAAATGAAATAAAGAGGGCATCAGTGACTTATATTCAGGATAATATGAGTCTTGTGTGAATTTGTAACATAATCTTAAATATAAGTTAACCTCCAAGATAAATTGCTATTATACTCAAGTCAAAAACCGATCTTGCCAGCTAACAAATGAGATTTAAAATGATTACATTTATCAGCTGAATTTGATAAGAAATATAGTAAATTGAATACAGAGTAAAAAACAAAGAAACAAGTGGAGTCACTGTCATTGAAAAATACTAGATTTTGTTACTGGATAAAAAACATATGGCAAAATAAACTAATAGTCTCAAGAGCACCATGACATGTATAAACCATGAAATCAAACCAAGGCAGCCATATGTTTTATTCCCAAGTCAGCAGCATATACAATCAAGTTCATATCAAGGGAATACTTATTCAATCCAAACACCATAATAGCGGTTTTACCAATTTTTCTGCGACTTTTGGACCTTCTATTGAACAAGCACCATGAAGCCCTATACAATCATAACAGATAGTTCAGATTTAATGTTCAGAATTAACACCATCCTAACCAACATTCCCCAACTAACTTCTAACCGATTTTTATTTTAATCTCTAACTAATTGGTACTATAACTCATATCCCATAACAGAAAAACATTGCATCCTAACTTCTCTTCAAAGAACCAAATTATTTTAAATGTAGGATCGATAGTATATTAACCATTAACCCATTAGTTCTGTACTATCTAGGATTCAAAACCTACATGGCTCATATACAATTAAGGTTTTTTTATTATATTTGACCTTATTGAAGGAAAACAAATCAATTTGCAATGTTGAAATACCATAATAACACACTTCATTCACTCAATGCATTGCAGTGGAAAATTAACAAAGATGATTGAATAAGAATTAAACTAAGAGTATAGTTAGAAAAAGATGAATAGAAAAAGGCATCTAAATCAGTTGACGAAACTTGTTTTGAGCTAAATGTTACATAAAATCAGCTGTTGAATTTGCTGACATACAACATTGACAAAGAATTGGCAGTTGCAGACAAAGATGAACAGAAAAAGGCATCTAAATCAGTTGAAGAATCCATTCAATTCTCACCGTAAGCCTAATCGATAAACTCTTTTCGGCTTATTTTCATAATTTCTCCAAAATAACTTATGAAAAGTAGCTTATGGTTTATATGTAAATTAATTTGAATTTATTTTATCTTTTGTTATTATATTAGCTTATATAATAAGCGCTTATATAATAAGTGCTTATATTGATTAAGATGTTTATCCAAACATGATAGTGTTCATCAAATAAAGATGCGTAACTTACAATATTGGAGGGAGATGACTAGCAATGCAAAGCCACACCATTATGAACAACTTCAACCGAATTTGATGCAAAGGTTAGTGATTGTGTCTTCCTAAAAGTTCCTGGCAACAACCTATAAATCGACATATATTATCATCTCAAGACAGTACCACTATGATTTTACCCACAGTTAACTACGCCAAAATTGATATTTTGTATCGCCTAATTTAATAGCACTTTTAAATAAAGTGCTATTAAAAAAGGAAAAACACGTTTATAATAGCACTTTATAGTCAAGCGCTATTATAAAATACAGACAATATGATTTTGATAGCACTTTGTAAAAAAGCGCTATTATTAAACTTCAGTAAGATAGCGCTTTCTACAAAACGCTATTAATATATTACACTAAGATAGCACTTTTGTCAAAACGGTATTATAAATATTCACTAAGATAGCACTTTTATCAAAACACTATTAATATTATTTAGTAAGATACACTTTATTAGCATTCATAAAAAAGCGCTATTGTTTTCATTATATAATTTATAAAATAAATAAAAAACAAAATACGTTCCAATTACTGTATCTGCTATTATTTTTATAATTAATAATTATCGAAATAAAAAAAACCAAAACACATGTTTTAGGCGAAAAGTTTTCATTTTGCTGCACAAATTTTGGCAACAACACCAAAAACCAAAACTCACCGCTCCCTTCTCCACTTCCACAACTCACTTCCACCGACTCACCACCGTCAACTCATCTTTACCGTCACCTTCCGGTAACCCTAATCCGGAAAAGAAGAAGCTCGGAGGAAACACCGTCAACCATATTCTCACCTTCCGTCGAACCATCGATTCCCACCTTCCGTCGAACTCAGTCCTTCTCCCACTCATAGCGTTGAACCCAACAATGCACTCTTCTCCATACGTCTTTGCCGGAATCTTTGAAGGTAGGTATATAGATTCTTCTTTATTTTGAGCTTTTTTTCAATTACTTATTTATTCTGTTTGAATCGTAAGATTAGAAACATAGGGATTTCTTCGATGCATGCGATTGAGGTGATTTTGATAAAATTTGAGATTTATGTTTAAGTTAGTATCTTAAAATCTGATTTGCTCGATATAAACTTAGAATCATCCACAAATATTAGTAACTTAAAATCTGGTTTGAGCCTATGAATCAGAAGTTTTTATGCCGAGATTGATGTATCTGACTGTTCCTGACGCTTTCGTTAGTGATAATCCAAAATCAGACACTCTCGCTGTCCAATTCACGTGCATGAGAATGTTTGATGACTTTATGTCTCTGAATTATTGATGGAACTGCATAATTATGGAGATACACGATTTCACGCAAAGCATCAAACGCGATTTTGATCCTCATTTTCCAAGAATTCAATAAACTACTATTCTTGTCGACGTTATTCTTGTCGTGAAAATGATCATATAATGCTCCATTCTTCATTAACTCGTACACCAAGAGCCTTTCATCTTTCTCGTCACAGAAACTGTCTAGCCTAACTAAATGATTGTGATGCAAACGAGAAAAAAAGGGCTAATTTGGACTCAAACGCACTCTCTGTCTCTTGAAAAACCTTTGTTATTGAATTGTTTTTGCCTCTTTTGATTGCTACCTCGCAGCCATTAGCAAGTTTACCTTTGTCAACAACACCATAACTTCCAGCCCCAATTTTGTTCTCAAGTGAGAAATTATTGGTGGCTGAAACAAGCTCAGCAAGAGTGAACTCCTCTGACTTATCAGGTTGTCTCGTCGATGAAATTCCTCTTATCCAGTGCCTCATTATCCTTGAACTTTGTCGCCTACTAGTGGACGCTCTCGAAGGAATACTACAATTCGAAAATGCAACACAATTGAAGGCACATCATTTGGTTTATGGTACTATGTATTGTGTGTATGTGGGCACTTATGCATGTTTTAAGGCATCTGTTTTGGTTTGGAATATTAAATGATGCTTTGGTATATGTACTGCCAATTTGTGTTGCTGCACCAGGGCTAAATGAACTGATATTTTTTGGAATCAGCTTCATGTTTTGATGATGAGTGGTATTGAAAACTTAACTGCATTTTAATTGGAATGTTGCATTGTTGAATTGACTTGAATGATGTGCTTTGATCTTATTTGTAATTGTATGTTCATGTATGCAATGTGAATATGGTATGTGAACATGGGTTTAGACTTGTTTTGGTTGTGATGTGAATTGCATTGGAACTGTTTGTAAGTTGCAGGCCTCTTGGTGCATTTCTGCCCACAACTTGATATGTCTCTTTGATTGAAAATGGATAGAAATGCATAGTGGTAATGGCTCTATGGCGGCGCAAATGAAGGTGTTTCTGGCTGCTGAAGGTGTTTTCTTTGGGTTTCTAACTGGGTATGGCTCTGTGGCGGTGCAAATGAAGGCTTTCTTTGATTCTACGGGGATTTTGTGGCAGGGGCAGAAGCTTCCAAGAAAACCGGTTGGGTTTTTTGTTAGTACTGGCACTCAAGGTAGCGGTCAAGAAACCACTGCGTAAGTGTTTCTTCTATAGAATTGGATTGTTATGTCAATTAAATTGATTTCAATGTGTTTGTTATAATTTTGCAATGAAGGTTTGTTATTTTGAAATTTGATGCTTCAATTTTGAATAGTGAAAAGGTGTGACACTTTTGAATTTGATTTTACTTTGATGATAGTTAAACCACTTTTACATTAGATGAAAGATTGGTTTTGATGTGTAAGATATTCAATGAATAGATAATGATGATAATGATGGAAATTGAAAGTGCATTGTGGAATTGGCGGGACATTTGTAATGAATATAGGCTTTTCAAGGGCTGTATTATAAGTGTTTCACATAAACATGTATGTAGAGTCTGGTAGTCTATCAATTTATGAGAAACCTTTGGATATGCTTTCTTTATTTCAAATTTGTTATTCTTTTGATATGCTTTTCTTGTAAATTATAATCCTTTAAGCTAATTATTAGCAACTTCCATTCAAGTTACGTGATGGATGAAGCTTTGTTAAAAGAAAAAATATTCAATAAAAGGAAAATTATGGTGTCATAAGACATGTAGTTAATGTATTAACTAATCACACCGTAAGAAAAGCGAATAAATTGTTCGTGAAAGTTCACCTGAGATGCCAGACATGATGTTTTTTACTTTTCCCATCAATTGTTGAAAAATAGTGAGATTCATTATCTATCAAGTGTTTGTCCTTGTTAAAGATACAATATAAAAACCACCTTAGGCTTAGGTGTTCCTATCTATCTCTTTGTACATTACTCTTATTTTTGTCCATGTTAAAAATCTTACAAGTTTCCATTCATGTGTCTTCATGTAGCAACTCAAATTTTTGGAGAAGTTCGTTCATGGAATCATGTCATTTTATATGTGATTGTATTTGTTTCTTCATGTAACAACTAAATTAAGATTTCCTTTTTATTTTATTTTTTCTATAGTCTTTCTTTGTGTTGCAGGGAACAAATGCCATTGAAGGATTAGTTATGAAGTTGCAAGGGACCAGTGGTGTTTGCTACAATACTATTGTTTTTGAATGGAAGTAGTTCAGACTGCGCTATTCACATTAAGAAGATGCCGGCTTCCAACAATGTTTGTCCAGTGTTTGATGAAGAAGCAATTATGCATTTTGATTAACATTTTTTACAGTTGAATATATTATTTGAGTTTAATGATGTTGAATTGTTGATCATTTTATATTCTTATTTTTTAGATTTTGAAAAACACAAATGATTTAAAAGAGGAGTTAAAGAAATGCATGAGAGGTAAAGGGGATTTATTTACGAGTGGAGATTTCTTGAATGACAAGGTATACACTTTTTTTCCTCGATAAGGCCGTTATAATTTTATACTTCTTGATTTTGTTCTCAAGTAAATGGAGATGAAGTTAGATTAGGTTAAAATTCAATATATGGTTGATTTGTAAGTGTTTTTAAAAATTATTTTAGATAAAACTGGGAACTGATGGAGTTAAAGAAAGATATTATAAAGAGAAATTTATGTGGACGGTTCGACCAACATTGAGCTAAAAAGAAAAGAAGTAGTAAGTTTCTCCCTGCAGCTACTTATTTTGTTTTGTTCTTTTTCTTAATTTCTATGAAGCAATGACGTCGCATACGCCGATAGTTGTGTCCTTCGCTTAAGTATATTGAATAGTGGTGGAAATTAAATTGTAGGTGCAAAAGTACACTGAAGGATTATTGTGGGTTCTTGAGTACTATTTCTCAGGAGTTGCTTCATGGACATGGTAAGTAACAATATAGTTATAAGCGACATTTCGTTTACTTATGCCTAATTGATTTTATATTGCGTGTGGAAAATAAGAAGCAAGAATTGGAAATAAAATGCAGGTTTTATCCATTTTACTATAGTCCATTTGCTTCAGACTTTAAAGGTATGGGTCAGGTGAGGGCAAATTTTGAGAAAGGTGTTCCATTCTTTCCTTTGTTGTTGTGTTTTGTGTTTGTTTAAGACAATTTGATTAAGATTATAAAGGTGTCGTGTAATTTGGTTCAGGTTATAAAGTCACTGAAAATAGGGTCCACTTTGATCATTAATCTTGTGTTGGTCAGAGACGGTGTAGAAGTACAAACTTGTGTTTTGCATTATTGTTGAGTTTGTGTTTTTGCACTGTTGGGTGATGTTTTTATTATTGTTTAGTTTGTTTAATTATGTGTATGGTTTTGTTTGGTTAGTTTTTTACTCGCACGTTTCTTTTTGTTTGGTTAGTTTTTTACTCGCACGTTTCTTTTTGTTTGGTTAAATAATTCGAAGAAGACTTGTTAGACCCACATTAAATGTTTGATTATTTTATATATCTTGAATTGGTTTTTATTGTACAATACATAATCAATATTTCTTCTATGATACAGGAAAACAAGAAGCGGTTATTTTATCTAGCTAAATGATTGTACCTGTGGGTTCAACGTTTTTGGTTCGTGAAGTATGGTTGCTACTTAGTGCTGTTTTGTTGTCGTTTCTTGTTTTTTAGGTGTTTTATTTAGAGAATATGACTTTTTGTTTTGGGATTTGGATTAAAGTACTCTTAGATGAAATGCATGCATCTATAAATTTGGCTATGCAAATGTCCTCTTTTTTTTAAGTACACCAAATACCCTCTATATATGTTATGATATTTGTAAACAAGAGAATTTGGTTTAAAATGTTATTTGGTATTTGATGGATCATAATATGTATGCAATGAGTAACTTAAAGCATTATTTGGTATTGAATTGAATGTAGCTTTTTGATATTTGCACACCAATAGAATGATTTTATGTATAAAAAAAAGAAAAGAAATGTGCCATATATTAGCGCTTTCTTTGAAAGTGCTATCAAACATGAGTCATATATTAGCGCTTTCTTTGAAAGTGCTATCAAACATGAGTCATATATTAGCGCTTTCTGTAAAAGTGCTATCAAACATGAATCATATATTAGCGTTTTGTTTGAAAACGCTATCAAACACGTGTCCTTTAATAGCACTTAATTTGAAAGTGCTGTCAAAATCAAATCAAAACACACTTAAAATGCATACTTCAATAGCGCTTTAGAAAAAACACTATTAAAAACTGGTACTTTAATAGCGTTTTTTAAGTGCTATTAAACAAAAAATGATTACAATAGCGGCGCGGTTAATAGCGCTTTTAAGCGCTATCAAAAATTAAAAAAGTGCTATTAAATAGCTTATTTGGCAAGGAACATAGATGAATACTTGAGTTATAGTGTGAAGATGAAGAAGACGAAGTCGCTAGGGTTCGCGAAATCGTGCTCCGGCGAGGATGCGGCAACAGAACACCGGTGAAGATGGGACTCCGGCGAAATCGTGCTATCAATACTACGTTGCAGGAAAATAACAATTAGTTTAAGATATAATACTAGTAAACTATAGATAACTTTTGTTTCAATAAAATAAAATTGAATTTAGTGTCTTAGTGGTAAATACTTGGTGCCATATGTGTCAAAAAAATTGAACTTTTTATACATTTTTTTATTTTAATCTTTATTAGATTTTTTTTTCAATTTTTTATAGTTTTTTAATTTTATTTTTTAAAAGTTTCATACCTATTATTAAAATATAAGTTGAAGAATTAAATAAATATATATTAAAATTTGCATACTATTTATTTTATTAAAAACTAAGATTGAAATTAAAATTAAAAATTAATTAAAATAGATATCTGCAGCAAAATCCGCAGGAAACTTTCCTGCGGAATTAACTATAAATTATGTATTATTGTTTGATTTTATTAAATAGCTATCCGCCAGAAAGTTTCCTGTTAAATTACCTGCAAATTTTGTATTGTATTAAAATATTTTGTTTGAAATATATATTCCGCAGCAAAATCTGCAGATATTTCTGCGGAATTTTCTACCAATTCCTTATCTGCAGAAAACTTTTTTTTATTAAATAAAGTCCCAGGAAAATCCAGCTGTATGCCTGTGGAATATTTTCTGTAGGAAAATCGAATATTTCAAATAGTATTCAGATCCGTTTCATAAAAAATTATTTCTAAATTGAAATTGCAAGTCCACACTCAATACTCACTAATAGTCCCTAAACTAAGAAACAACCCCTAAAATACTCCATACTTCACTTATTAATATCCAATATTCAATTACAAATCTATTTCATGATAAAACAATCCTTAAATTGGAATTAAAAGTTCATACTCATCAATACTCAAAAACAATCACAAAAACTGAGACGAAAAAAAAAAAATCGTCATCGTGATAGGTCGTGGTGGAGGGTATAAATGAAAGCATGAGAAATAAAAAAATACAGAAAAAAATGTCTGCTGTATTAAAGAGAGAATTAGTGAGAGGAAAAAAAAGATCAGAATCCTCTCCTGTTAGTTCTCTCCAACTCTCCCTGCTGCACTCATCACAACCATTCATCCACATGTTGCTTCACTTTTCAAAAACTTTATTTTTTGGTTATTTTTTTTTTTATAAACTCTTAGTCATTGGATAAGCATAGGAGAAGAAGCTAGACATAAAAAGCAGGAGGTGATTCATTTCAAAAAAAAAAAGAGATTTAGAATTCAATGGCAAATATGTAGTTTTTTAATTTAAATTGGAAAATTTAGTAGTTACTTATATGAAGAAAACAAATTTAAAAATTATTGGGGTGACCGTGACTCCCCTTAGTCACACTCCACCACTGGTTCATCACAAAAGAAATGATCTATAAATAATTCTATAGAAATTTGATTCATAATAATTTGATTTTTGTAACTAAATCAGTTGTAATCATGTGTGAATTCATACTGATAAAAAAAATATAGACATTCAAATTTTTTATTTTAAAAATATTATAAACTTATGATACCCACAAAATTTTGAGAAATTAAGCTAAGGGTTGATAATTTTTGCTAAGGATTTTGAAATTTTATCACAGTTGATAATAGTATGGAGAAAACTCAATTAGTTAAAAAAATTATAAAATTATAAAATTTTATATATACTATCTTATGCTAGGCTAATCCAAGTCAAATTGTTCATAAATTTTTTCAAATCTAATAATTTATTTTATTAATTAATTTTCTATTTTATTATGATGACTTAATTAAAAATAATATTAATTTTTCCAACTTTTTAATATATTATTACAAAATAATTTTAACAATATATTTTTCTATAACAAAAAAAAATAATAGATCTTATTACAAATAATATTGACTTATATTTTATTATAAAAATATGATAATAAATAAGTTGGTCATATGATGAACTTTTAAACATTTAATTATGACCTATAAATATTTTCTAAAATTTATATAAAAACTGAAATAAAATGTAAACACTGAAATTTAGTTAAAATGCGAAAAATGTTTGGTTAATCAATGAAATAATAAAAACTAGTTAAAATATGATAACAAAATTTTTTTCAAAATGACTGTCACAGAAGTTTAAACACACATCATCTTCTGTAACATTTTGTGATTTATCTGATTCGCTACCGCTTTCAATTATTTCATTATTCATAACAGAATATACTTGTATGCATTTTACCTTCATATTTTATAAGCTCCAGCTTATACAGCCTAAATCCAGCCCCTTTTAATGTGAAAATATTATTAATTAATTTAAAAAAGAATTTTTTTTTCGTATTTATATCAACAATATATTTTTCATTGATATAAATATGTTTCCTTATTTACATTAATATCATGTATTTTTTAATTATTATTTTAATTATATAAAATTTCTTTAGTAACATACTCAATTATAGTATAAACACATTTAGATAACTGAAAAATACCCACTTTTTGTATATATTTTCTTTAATTGGCAATAGAATTCATTCAAAAAGGAGCATCAGGGATACTCCACCCGATTACAAGGAAAAACGGGAGACCTCTATCTCGTAAAGCATAAGAGAGAGAGAATGTCACGCATAAAAGTTGTTATTGCCTAAAATATTACAAGAGATTCTCAACCAATTCCAAGCATTAAGGATAATCGCCGACAAACAATCTTTAAAGATGAAGCGAGCATTCTTGAAAATGATTGAGTTACGGTTTAACAAAATGGCACAAACCGTTGACAACCAACTCACCGCTATAATTAATCTTCTATCTAAACACTTCACTTTATGAAGATAAAGGAAAAAGCTTTGAAACTCTCCAATATTTATTTCCTCAAAATTTTCAATCCAAATATACACATTTCTCCACACTTTTCTTGTTATAGAGCAAGAACCACAAAGGTGTGATATGGATTCCTCATCCAACAAACGAAAGCGAAACGACGATATTTTCTTGTTTGATAAAATTTTCACAACAGCCGATAGCAAAATTTAATAAAAATGTATTACTTTTGACTAACTACCACTAACACAAAAAAAACTTGATTCACACATTATTGTGAACTCTTTTTTTTTTGTCAATTTATAAATGATAAACTTTATTCATATTTGAATTAGTGATACATTTTCCCCTGTATATAAATATATTTCCTTATTTACACCAATGTAATACACTTTTAAAATCTTTATTTTAATTATATAAAATTCAATAAGAAACATACTATATTATAATACAAACACATTTAGATAGTTGAAAATGATACACGTTTTTATATTTTGATTATTAGCTCCATTTGTTCTGTTTGTTGTAATTTCCACAATAGAAGATAACAAAATTTGTAAAATTTTGTTACTTTTCACTCATTACTTATAAACAAAAAAATTATTCGCACATTGTTGTGATAACAATTTTGTATCAATTTATAAGTGATACACATATCTCTTATTTAAATTAGTGACACATTTTCTCCCGTATCAACATAGTTTTTCAAAAAAACAAAATTATAGTATAAAACACACTAACATCAATATAGTACTTCATATGACAATTATTTAACATGTTTAATTGAAAACAAAAATATTCTTGGTTTCATAGCAACAATCCGACAATTTGTTATCTTCTAGTAACATTTGCTTTAGCAATTCAAGTTATTTCGTGAAATTTTTATCCGACCATTCATTTTTTGCCTTCAGATTAAACAATTTTAACACCACCGACAATCGTGTAAAATTTGTGCATTTCTTATATAAAGGGGTGTCTTTATCACTACATAAGGTATTATAACTATCAGCATTCACTAGTGCAGAAAGTACTTTTTACATCGGGAGAAAAGTACTTTTTACATCGGTCCTGGGCCCGATGTAAAGTCAGGCGATGTAATAAGTCTGAGACATTTTACATCGGACCAAGGTCCGATGTGAAAATTATCATACCACATCGGTTGAGTTCATAGGTCTGATATGAAAAATAATGCAATTTTTTATAAAAAAAAATATACGCCACATTTTACTTCGGTTTTCAGCTTGGCCCGATGTAATAGATAGTGTTTACATCAGTTTGTACATCAGCTAAACCGATGTAATAGAGCATTTTTTACATCGGTTTTTTCAAAGCCTAATGTAAAAGTTTTATGTTTTTTAGCATATAATGGCTGTTTTTCCTATTTTTCCATTTTAACCTGTAAATTTTTTTGTACCTAATTTTTCATATAAGATTCAAATACCACACAGACCAAAGAGGTCGCTATTTTGCACATTTTTACCCACAACACACAGACATATTTAAATGCACCGAATAGCAAAGATATATATATATATATATATATATATATATATATATATATATATATATATATATATATGTATATATATATATATGTATATATATATATATGTATATATATATATATGTATATATATATATATATATATATATATATATATATATATATATATATATATATATATATTCGTCAAAATATACAAAAGTATTAATATAGGATACACAAGTGTACAAAATGATAAGAAAGGTTTACATACGGTTTACTACTACAAAATAATAACATAACAAATATCCAACCATTTAAGTCATTTCACGCACTTGAAAAAACCAACACGCATCCACGAGAAACATAAAGTTATTCTTTATATAACTCAAAGAAATATTTTGTCCAACGGAGTCGCAAATCATACAAATCTTCTTGTGTCAATTCTGTAGGATCATTAAATACGTACAATACGTAAATAACAATATAGAGTTATTCTTTGAAAATTCACATTAAGTTGCAAAACGCAAAGTAAATAACAAATTAAAGTTATTTTATTATACATGCATCCAAGATTCAGTTATATTGGCAGAGATAATATTCAACATATTTTTCATCACATAGTATCCACAATCATTAGAGTTATGTTGTTTCCTTGTCTACAAATGTTAGTTGCCAAATTGTGTTAATATTTAGGGTAATTTTTGGTAAATTTCAAGTCTTTTTGTGCAAAGTATTAGTATTTCATTTTCATTTGGTAAATATATATATTAGTATATTTATTTTATCGTCGAATAGTTCTTATCTTTGCAATTTTTGTTGAAATTTGTAGTTTTGCTGGATAGATGGAAGCTTGAACCATGGAAAATGATTAGAAGACATTTCAAGGCCAAAAGCTAGGAATTATGGAAAAAAGGTACCGCGCTAAGCACGGTAGTATCGCGCTAAGCGCGGTTTTGAGGAAAAGATGGAAGTTTTGGCAGCCGCGCTTAGCCTGGTCTAGAGCCCGCTTAGCGCGGTTGGGCGGTTTAACTTTTCTGGGATAGCGCGCTTAGCCGGCTTCATGGCGCTAAGCGCGGTCTGTGAATTTCTGTTTTTCTATTTAAGGGACATATTAGAAATTGTGAGGGGTTAGAACATTTGGAGAGCCAAGAAACCCTAATTTCAGTATTTCAACTTAGAATCGAAGAATCGGAGCATTGATCCTCGAGAAATCACCGTTGATGCTTGTTATTCTTCCTTCCTTCTTGTGCAAGCTACCATGTCAATGGATAGCTAAACACTTTTGGTGTCAAGGCTTTGATGTAATCCTCCTTACTTTTTGTATGTTTTTCTTATGAATATTGTGTATGAACAAGTTATTAATTAATATAGATGATCTAGTTTGTTTATTCTTGAATTTCTATGGTTTAAATGTTTGTGAAATACAATATTTCAATCTTGATCTAACTCTATCATCTATCAAAAATTAAGTCTAGACATAGAATTAATGGTTGATAATCACTTTGTATCGGTTTAAAAACGTTATTTGTATTGTTCAATCGGTTGAGAAATCGTTGGTTGAACAATAAGGTAAATCTTGCTATAACGTTGCGGAAACGAACGGTATAGACGAACGATACGTGAAGTATTGGTTGATAACGAATTCATACACATATTTGTAGGAAGACATACAAATTTTAGGTCGATTTAATCAAGTCTTGATACTTTTCTTTAAACTTAGAACTTTCCTAATTTTACTATTTGCTACTAAATTTGTGAATGATCTTTTACCAAACCAAACCCAAAGTAACTTTAACTCAAGACAACATAAACTATAGAACGGCAGTGATATCGCACCAATCCCTGTGGAAATGATAAACTAAAAGTACTCATATATACTTTCAGCAACAAATGAAAGACATAATTAGTGAATAATTATCATAAAATTAAATATATAGAATTATAATTTACATCACACTTACATTGGGCCTAAGCCATGTAATAGCCTTTTTTTATTGCCATTTGCAAATTGATGAACCTCAAAAGCACTAATTCAAAAAACAAAATTCATATAAAGCCACGTAAAATATGAAATTACTTTTGTAACAATTTATGTATATATATGATATATACTATATTATAACAAAATTCACATAAAAGATAAACTTACGTTGAAATAATTTTCTTCGTGGCTTTATCAATATCCCGATGAAGTGAACAAAAGAAGACCACAATATTGTCTCTTGGACACATGAATATTAATTGCCAATATTGTCTGTACATGTGTATGGAAATACAAAAGTCACATAAAATATCTATGTTATCAAAATTAAAAAATAGAAAACAAAATTTCATATAAACTTACCCATGAATAAGTGGTAGTAAGTGGCAAACTCTGTTTTGCAACATTAACTTATCTTGTACGTATTTTTTAACAACTGCTATAGATCTCGGTACATCATCATTATACATACACATAGCAGGGTCCTTAAATCCATACACTTCTGATGTGGAATTATCAATACATACACGATGAATATATCTGAATAATTTTAAAATAAACATTAGATTCGAAGTGATGGAGGATATAACCTATTAATAGATATTGAAAGTAATAAAAAAAGAAAATGCACTTACGTGCACAAAGCTTGCAGAGTAGACACGTCAAGCCAATGAAAACCCATCAACAACTCTCTGATACACTTAGCTGACATATAAAAATTAGTGGCAGATTTACAATGACTTAAATCCATTTCCTAGTGTTGGTCAGCCATTTTCATAACCATGAGTAACAATCTCTGAACATCGTCAACTTCCACATCTGCTTCCATCTGCAACTGAACAACTTCCTTTTCCGCTACCTTCAACTACTTCCATTTTTTTCAATGCATTTAGTATTATCTGTACTTTGCGGCAAACCCATAGACTTAAGTGTCTCCATAAAATATTGTTCCAACGCCTTTCGCTCTTCAACCAACTTTTGATCAAAATCAGCTATAAGTCTTGCTTCCAATTTTGATAAAAGTTGTTCAAGATGTTCATTTACATCTATATGTTTTCCTTGACGTGAATACAACCTTCTAAAGTAAGTGCTTTGTTTATGGTTCTTTCCAACACCACGAACACGACCGCTATACTCAGATGTTCCAATGGCTGCTGTTAAGATATCGTCACGTCCATGTTGAACAAAGACACCTTTTTCAGCTTCTTCAACTAGAGAATCCTACAAAATGAAAAAATCATAACTAAATTCAATAGTTTTTAAATAATCACAAATATAATGATACTTGATGTAATTTCCAAGTTTTACTGACAATTTTCTCCGCAACAGCTTGTGTAGACTTTGATGTGTATTCTCCTCCTTTATTTTGTCGTGCTCTCTTCCATAACTCATGGCGTGACGGTGGAGATGGACTACCATTATCATCTAATGTAGAATCATCTCTTGATGATATCCTTTCATTTTTAATTGTCTCCTTGAGCAAGCGATACCCTCCACGAGATAATACATGTGGGTATACATTCCTAGCCACATTTTCCCTACCTTTTCAACTTTTTTCCTATTAATTATAAAATCAAATAGTTATCACTAAACATAATAAAAATGTTATTAAAAAAACTCAAATATAACTCCTACTAACCTTAAATGTGGGGGTATCTCGAGACTTCATAAACTCTTCCCATACTTCTTTTTTAATAAAATTATACCTGACATGTGCAGGAACGAGATCTTTTTTGGGATTATTAACATATTCGTCTGTGAGTTGTGTCTTAAAACCTCTTCATCTCTCTCCAGCATATTTAATCCATTCCTTCTTCAACGGATCCTTGATTTTATCATCCTTGTCTTTAACACACCAATCTGGAATAGTGAAATGAGCCTAGACATACAGTATATGGCATATGTTGTTAGTATATATGTGATTATAAAATATAATAAAGTGTTGAATTTAAAATACATGAACATCAACCCATATAGCGTCTTTTATCCCATTATCTATGTCTTTCCACTCATCTTTCAAAATACAACATCCCTGCCGAGCAAGAGATGCTATGTAACTCTTAAAACTTGCAGCATTCTTACCAACACCAGGACATTCATAGGTTCTTCGATCAAAATCGACCTTTATCTTTTCACCCGTTTGATGAACTTTGTCAATTTGTGTCATCAAAGTTGGACCTCTAACTCTTTTTTTATTAGGATTACCAGATGAAGATGACTTGTCGGTTGAATCAACCATGTATCTGTTTAAACAAAATAAAAATAATTAGAAATCAAATATTTAAGCACAAGATAAAAACAATTAGACAAAAAATTAAGCACAAGATAAAAACGATTAGACATAAAATTAGGCACCAAATAAAAACAATTAGAAATCAAAGAAATTTCGAATTAACTTATAAAAAACACCTTACTAGTTCTCCCATATCCCTTCTTCATGATCTATGCGAATAACATGCACATCATCCTCTACATTTTCTTCAATGAAGGTAGGCACATTTGTTGAGAAAGAAGGAGTTTCGGAAATATCAAGATTCGCATCTTGATTTTCATCACTATCGTGCACCTTTCCTTGTAGAACAACTGACCACCTTTTATTAGAAGGATCTGTGACATAAAAAACTTGTTTTGCTTGAGATGCCATGATGAAAGGTTCGTCCGCATAAGCTAACTTGCTAAGATCAACCAGTGTAACTCCAAATTCATCAATTCTTACACCACTATTGATATCAACCCATTTGCATTTAATTACAGGAACTTTAAACACAACATAATCAACTTCCCAAATCTCTTCAATCACCCCAAAGTAGGGTGTAGATGCCATAACCGGGTTTTTATCTTTAGCACTAGAGAAGTGCATGGACTCGGCCACAATCATAACCCCACTATTTTGCGTGGTACTACAGTCATCCTTTGACTTTGTATAAAAGGAAGTTTTATTAATATCATATCCACTCCAAGTTATTATGTTACATTCAGGCTCATAGGACAAGCACTTAATTGTTTTTGAAGCACTATCATCACCAGCAATTTTTTCTTTAAACCACTCAGAGAAACTCTTATTATGCTCTTTTAACAACCCTCTTTCATTCATCTTGGGGTACTTTTTATTTATGATGCTTTTGTGAGCAGATAAGTAAGGTTGAACGTCATTCGTGTTATTCAATATATAGTTAGAACAAAACTCAATTGCTTCTTCTGCAATGTACCTCTCAACATCTTCCATATTCCATCATGACGAGACTTGGGAACCCCTACAACATTCACTTCCGAAAAATAGTTAGAACAAAACTCAATTGCTTCTTCTGCAATGTACCTCTCAATAATCGATGCTTCTGGATGGTGTGGGTTTTTGGTATACCCTTTTAGGATCTTCATGTATCGCTCTATTGGATACATCCACCATAAAAAAATTGGACCACATAATCTAATCTCCCTTACTAGGTGAACAATTAAGTGAACCATAATGTCAAAAAAAGAAGGAGGAAAAAACATCTCTAATTGGCACAACATAACTACAACCTCATTTTCTAAATCTTCTAACTTTAATGGATCAATGGATTTGCAACAAATTGCATTGAAAAATAAGCAAAACCTAGTTATAGTCTTCCTAACATTGTTAGGCAATATCCCACGAATAGCCACTGGTAGTATTTGTTGCATTAAGACATGACAGTCATGAGATTTTAAGCCAACTAATTTGAGATGTTTAACCGATACAAGCCTCTTGACATTTGACGAGTAACCATGCGACACTTTGATGCTTTCTAAACACTCACAAAAACTTGTTTTCTCTTTTTTCGACAAAGTGTAGAAGGCAGGAGGCAAATACGTCTTGTTACCTACATAATGTTATCATCAAGAATTTCAACAATTAAAGTTATGAACATGCTATTTTAATATCAAAAGGTAAGGATAGCTTAATTTGAACAAATAGTTGGTACATATATATTATGGAGTTAGCTCTTCTCGTATACCCATCACGCCCAAATCTAGACGAGCATTAATACCATCCTTTGTCTTGCCTTGAATGTTGATAAGTATTCCGATTACACTATCACATACATTTTTCTCCACGTGCATCACATCAATACATTGTCTTGCCTCAAGACTAGACCAATATGGAAGATCGAAGAAAACCGACCTCTTTTTCCATATATTTTTCACAATAGGACGATTTTGGTACTTTCCAAAGACAGCAGTAATTCCCTGTTGTCGTTGATAAACTTCCTCTCCAGTTAAGGGCTTTGGAGCAACACCATACTCTCGTTCCCCATTGAAAGCTTTCCGCAATCTACGATATGGATGATAACGATTTAGAAATTTTCGATGCCCGAGATAAATAGTCTTCTTTCCTTTTTCAAGCTGATTGTAACATGTGTCTTTTTCACATATAGGACTGCTTTATGACCTTTAACTTTATACCCAGACAAATTTCCATATGCCAGAAAATCGTTAATGGTGCAAAACAACATGGCACGCATATTGAACTGTTCACCAGAATGCGCATCGAAAACATCCATCCCTTCCTCCCACAACACTTTTAAATCATCGATTAGTGGACTTAGATAAACATCTATGTCATTTCCTGGTTTTTTTGGGCCCGAAATCATCATCGATAACATCATATATTTACGCTTCATGCACAACCTAGGAGATAGGTTTTAAATCATCAGAAGAACAGGCCAGAAGTATGGTTAGTATTTAGATTACCAAATGGATTCATTCCATCAGTAGAAAGTCCAAGTCTAAGGTTTCTCGACTCTTTGCCAAAATTTGGAAACAAAGAATCTATTTTCTTCCATTGCAAAGAACTAGCTACATGGCGGATTTGTCCATCACATTTTCTTTCTTCAACATGCCATCTAAGATTCTTTGCGTCGTCTGCATTAGCGAATAATCTCTTGAACCTTGAAATGATCGGTAGGTACCATACCACTTTCGCGGGAGGACCCTTTTTGACCTCCTCATCATCACTAGATTCACCATGTCTCTGTTTGTAGCGTGACGCATTGCATTTATGACAATGGTTATAGTTTACATACTCTTTTCTGTATAATATGCAATCATTAGGGCATGCATGTATCTTTTCATACTCAAAACCCATCGGACACAATATTTTCTTCGCCTCGTAATAACGACTTGGCAGTACGTTACCTTATGGAAGTATTTGTGTAAAAAATTCTAGCAATTCGGTAAACCTTTTGTCAGCCCACGCGTTAACTACCTTCAGATTAAACAATTTTAACACGGCTGACAAACGTGTAAATTTTTTGCATCCCAGGTACAAAGGTGTATCCTTGTCAATGCATAAGCTATCATACGCATGTACCCACTTAAACGAATCTTGTCCAATATCATGCATCATGTCTTCCAAACGATCATCCATTTATACACTAACATTATCTCTTTGGGACACATTTGACTTTGCTACTACTTCACCGTGCCATATCCATTATGTATAACTTTGACAAATCCCTTCACAAATTAGATGATTCATGATTTCTTTCTTACTAAGTTTTGGTTCTTGATTTGCACAACGAACACATGGACAGAGAATAAGCGTAGGAAGACTTTCTTCAGTATTACTTTTAGGAGGAGGAAGATCTTTTTTAGCATTACTTTCAGCAAAACGTAGAAATTCCATCACTCCATGTTCGTACTCAGCACTTAATCGATTAGCTCTCATCCAACTACGATCCATACCTATGTTTAGAAATTAATGCATACATAATTAAATCATTACATATGACATTAAAAATTTGTCCAAAAGGCGGGGGTGCAGACATTATTTCTAATAAAATTATTTCATGTTTAGCTTTAGTACTCATTTATTCCACCAAATATGTATTTAACTTCGTATAGAAAACTCAAGTAACATATTTGTGATATATAAGAGTGTCTAAATATAATCTTCTTTTTTTCAAACAAAACCTATAAAGAAATTGAAACAGTCGCCATAAAGATCAATACAAATTAACCCTAACATTACTAAACAACAATTTCACGATATCTAACAGGTGAGAGATATACGCCAGAGAGGGAAGGACGGGTACAGAAAACTCAAGTCACAAGATATCCAGCATTATAATGTTATCATGAACAATTTCAATAATTAAAGTTATGAACATGCTATTTTAATATCAAAAGATAAGGATAACTTAATTTTTTGTTGAAGCAAGTATACGGCCTTATTATCTCCTTCTCTGATTTATCCTTTAGCTTCCAAAGTTCGAGTAAGGTTTTTCCACCGTAATATATCAGTTGTTACAGATTTTTAAAACTGCATATGACCATCACATAGAAAGTGTTAACATGGAAAACAATCCAAAATCCATTGCCAAAAATATTAAACGAACATAGTTTAGCAATTGAGAGAAAGAAATAAATCAAATAAAAGTCTTAATCAAAATAAACAAAATTTTACTACGAAAGTTTTTTATAAAACGTAACAGACTCACCCTTCCCCTTAATCATGATTATATATTAGTTGTTTTTTTAATTAAATTAATTTAAAAGAACAAATCAATTAGAATAAATAAAATATAAACAAATTATCTACAACAACATGTGCATTGTCTTCCTCTCTCGTATCACTGTTCCCTTTTTCTTTCTATTTCTTATTTTCACAGTAAACAAACAAAACAACACAAATCCCGGTCTTTATCTTTTGCCCATAATTCAAAACCCAACATAATATACTAATACAAACAATAAAAAATGCAAGAGAAAAAGGTGGTAGTGTTTTCAAACCGATATTTTCTTCCGAAAAGTATTTTAAAACAGAAACAAACGCCTAGAATATATTGAGTCCCTGAGGTTATTTGGAAATCACATTCTGGTTTCACTTGTCTGATATCTTCTAAAAAATCAATCTAGTTTTAATATTTAGTTTTAGTTCCCTCTAATCAAAAGACTTTAGCCTTAGATTTACATAGCATCAATAGAATATGGTAGATTGACTATTGATTTATGTGGGTTTGACAATCTTTTACAATACTTCGATATTTCCGTACACTTGCGGAACCATCAATCAGCCTAGTGGTAAAATCTCACAGGTTAATGACTAGCTCGGTATAAAACCAAGTTTTACATCGAGAGATCATCCCGGTTGTAAAAGCTCCCAAGTTCTTTTTAGAAGCTTAAAGACTAACCGCTCCAAAAATCTTGTGGAAAGAAGACTAACAGCTTCAATCTATTATTTGGAAAGATGACTTTCCACTTCACTCGTCAATTTATTGTTTGGTTTTAAGTTGGCCATAAACTTCATTTTCCTTGTATAAGGGGTTTTTTGAGTTACACCAACTAAAATGTCACAAGTTTAATTAGATACTCTCGAGATCAATTCTTGGAGACATAAATAAGTCATTTTTTTACTAAACCTGTATAATTTTCGGTGTTCTTCTTTTATCCCTTAAACTCTTTATTAATACAAATTATATTTTCCAATTTGATTATCCGCTGTGTATTTATAAACCTTTACTAAAAAAATTTTAAACTCAGATTTTGATCCACAAAGTTTTTCTAAAACACAAAATTATCCCACCTCATATGTGCAAAGTCGTGTCCAACACTTTTGTGAGTGATAGAAGTGTAATTTTTAAAGGGTAGTGTTGTAAGTTCACCACATAAGTTAAAATCGGGGTGTTACAATTATTGGGGTGTTACAATTATTGATTAGGTTCAAACACTTAACTGTGTCAGAAAAAAATCCAATATGGGAAACACAACATAAGTTACTCTTTCACCTGGTATCAATAATAAAAAGACAAGTTTCTCTGCTAACCATCAATCATTAAATAAACTTTGGAAGCAAAAACAGGTGTTCAGAAGCAACATAAGATTAGGAAAATATTTTTTTACAACATCTAACAGGAATAATTTATCCTTATCTAGTGACTTAATGACTCAAGAATGGGAAGCTTTCTTCAACCGGTTAACATGACCAATTTATCCTTCTCTAGTAAATCAGTTCTAGATTCATGCAAAAGCGTCAAAATATCAAATCATATCTCAAGTTATGAACAAGAAGATTCAAATCTCCGAAAAATCTATTGCAAAACTTGTTGGTAATTAGGGAATTGGCAAAAGATATTTTGGAAGAATCGCTAAAAGTCAAGACAACAAGAAAGTAAGTAATACGCTCTTCAAATGCAAGTGTCCGTGCTCGCAATGACTTGCAAAAGAATGGGACAGGGCGGGGTGGGCATATTAGAGGGTGCCGGCCTAAAACCTTTGTCTGCCCCGCAAAAATGTGTTGGTAAATTAGAAATGTCCGTGCGAGCCAGACCTTTTTTTCCCACCCCTACAAATAATCATCATCATTTGCAAGCCTCAATCATTGAAAGGTACATCATGAAGCTATTGATTTTTGTTCTAACTATTTGTTAGAAGGAGACTCTTTAGGAGTTCTAAAGTCTCGTCATGATGGTAGATATGACGGTAGAGGTACTTAAGGTTTAAATGTTAATTCAATGGTTTGAGATGTATTTCTTTAAAAACCTTTGTATACATTGAATAATGTTGATGATGTTCAACCTTCATAAATTGGTTTAATGGAAGGATTTATAATGATGGGAGTGCATTCGAGACAAAATCAAAGGATGATCGTAGTACAACGCAAAATAGTGGGGTTATGGTTGAGGCTAAATCCATGTAGATTTATAGTTCTAAAGATAAGAATCTTGTAGTGGCATGTAGACCGTACATTGAAGTCATTGAGGGGATTTGGAAAATTGATTATGTTGTATTTAAAGTGCCTTTATTTAAATGCAAGTGGATTGACAGTATTACTAGTGTACAAACTGATGAGTTAGGATTCACATGTGTTGACTTTCACAAGTTAAATTATATGAACAAACCATTCCTCATGGCATCCCAATAAAAAAAGTGTTTTATGTCACTGATTCCTCTAATAATAGATGATCAATTGTTCTCTAAAGAAAACACATTTCTCCTAGTGATAAAAATTAAGATTTAACTCATGATACTCCTAAGACTTCTTTTTTATTTATTTAGTTATTCATAAATTATTTATTATAATTTCTAAGTATTTTTACATATGTGTGTCAACAAGTGGTATATTATCAAGTGTTATTATTTTAAATTATATGTGTTTAAGAATAAGACAGACATATGTTCACTTTGTGCATCTTGCCTCCTTTAGATTTATGACTCAAGTGTAAACTAATTTTCTATGCTATTTATTTCGTTGTTTGATGTAATAATATATAAAATGCGTATTATATATATATATATATATATATATATATATATATATATATATATATATATATATATATATATATATATATATATATATATATATATATATATATAGAGAAAGAGGAGTTATAAGAAAAATTACGTAAAATAAAATATTTATATTTTAAAAAATATAAGTATTTGCGCACGATCTTTCAATCGTAGAGAAAAGTGATTGTCCTCTATCTATCTCCTTGATTTATTAGATTTTTCACTCTATTCAAATTCCAAATGTGGAGAAATGTTACTGATACACCCTATTTTAAAATGTCAAAATGTTATTGTTGGGAATCCATATTTCAAAACCCATGTTAAAATGGTGTTCCATTGTTCACCTCGGCCATTAGCCCGAGCTAAAAAGTAGGACACCTTTTATCATACCCTTCATTATCACAGACAACCAATCGTACTTAAATTCTTCTCTCAACCGAAATGATATTTTTTGTGTGGCAGTGTTTGCTTTACATACAACTTGTTACTATTAAAATGATTTTAGTAGTTTATTTGTGTTAATCGACAACACTTTTCATTATTATCTAAAACATTGAAATTAATTGATTAATTAATAATTTATAATCCCAAATTGTGTAAAGAATCATTTTTATATAATTTTTATAACATAATTTTTTGAGTATGCTCTTAATTTTTAGATATAAATTAATTATTCAGCTTAACTCAAAGTCCTGAATCTTTGCTAGTGAAGATACGAGTATTTGCCTAATTAAGACCCAAAAAATGGAGAATGTAGAGTAAGAAATTTTAATTTTTTTTTTAATAAGTTAAGATTATAAGAGATACAAAGTTTATACTCTTCTATATAAGTGAGAGACGGGTGTTTTTCCGTTAAATCTTGCTACGAGCTTTTCAAGGCTTCTTTATCCGGCCCTCCTTTGGAAAGTAGTAAGGTATTGGCCTTAAACTATCTATGGAAATTCAAAGTTCCTTCTAAAATTCTATGTTTTGGTTGGAGATTTTTATTCAATAGAATAGCCACTAGAGATTAATTGGTGAGAAGGGGTGTTATGGTGGGAAGAATTGATTCTTTATGTGCTTTATGCTCTACGGAGGAGGAAACATTATCTCATCTTTTCTTTTTGTGTAATATTTCTATCCGCATTTGGAGAAGGGTGTTCATGTGGCTTGATTTATCTGAATTTTTGTCTCTTGAGGAGTTTGGGGTTTTCTTTTATAATTACGGGAAGATTCCTTGCTTAAATAAGCGTATGATTGTGGGTACTGTTTGGCTTGCTACGATTTGGATTATTTGGTTAAAGCGTAATGCGGTGATCTTTAAAGAGGAAGATTTTAGCTTTACCGAATGCATGTCGGAGATTGTTCTACACACATGGAGGTGGTTGTGTGCCTCTCATAAGAGAGTAAATCTTTGTAATTTTTATTATTGGAATATTCTCCCTCTTCTTTGTTTTGAGAGGTAGAAACTTTCCTTCTTGTATCGGGGCGGAGCATCCGTTTTGCTCCCTTTAATTCCATCACTTATTTAAAAAAAAAAAAAGAATATTCCACACATGAAAATTACAATAACAACTATTTTATAAAAAGATACAAGCCACCTCTAAGAGTTGAAAACAATCTCCGACATGCATTCGGTGAAGCTAAACGACTCACTTTTGAAAATAATCGCATTGCGCCTATTTCAAATGGTCTTTATTTTAAAAAGAAAACACAAGCTGCTTGTAAGCAGGAGTCTTATTTAGAAATAGTAGTTGCTAGTAAATAGCATTATTCATATGTCTGAGACATTGCTTGTAGTTGTTTCCAAGTTTGATCTAAATGACCATGAATGGATGATGTGTGATGCAGCAGATATTGTAGTAGCAGAAAAACCAATACTAACAATGTTGGGAAGCACAGTTTTCAAATCAACCGCTTGTGCAATGCTAGTATATTCTCCACTCTCATAAGTGACAAGAGCACTCAACGTTTTAGAAGGAGAGTCATAGATTATACTTACTTTTGTCCATGAACCATTCACCCAGTTCCATTTCTCGGTTCTGAGGGAAATTAAAGAGTTGACATCGATTCCAATATGTTTCATTTTGGGATCAAAAGTATCGGAATAAAGGTCAAACTCTAAACCAACAAATTGATTTGTTGCATCTTTACTATCAACTACTCCTAGATATTGACTCTCTGAGTTTTCGGGAATCTCAGTGTTCGGTGGTGCAATGAAAAAGATCAATCCATCATTAGCAGTTCGTCCTTCCGGACATTCTGCAATGAACGAAAAGGAAGTGTAAAAGCTGGTAACTTGGCCAGTAGTTTCGTTCCAAAGGGTCACAGGTGTTTTATATAAGGCACGTCCTGTGGCACGGTCAGTAGAACCGTTGGTCAGAGCCACAAAACCACTTGTAGCTATAAAATGGGCATCCCCTTGAAGCATTAAATCAGGATTACTAGGGGTGAGTTCGGTGAAATTGAAGGAAAGTGCATGAACTGAGTTTATATTTGTAGCTAACAAAACGAAGGCCACTGAAACAAGGGAGAATAGATAAAAATCCATTGTATGTACTGTGAAATTTGAGGATACTTGGTTTCTCTTCACACGCACATATATATAGACAAAATAATACAAATCATATCATAGTCACTTCATATTGATAAAACCAACCTCTAAACCGTGGAATAAGAACAAAATAATGAATTCTAATTGTCTTATTTTTATAGTGGAGAAATGAAATAAGAAAGGTAATAAAACCCTATTATTTTTATAAATACAAATATGATAATTATTGAGTTGGGTTTTTTTTCTAAGAAAATCTTTTTTTTTTTTGAGTTGGGTGTGTCATTTATTTAAAGGAAAATGCTTCTTGGTGCGAAGACTAACAATCACGAAATGCTACGAATAGTTTATAATCCTCTGATGTGATCTATAATAGTAAAGGATTTAATCTCTCTCCCATGTATTTAATTATAGCATTAAAGAGTTGATATATAATAACATAACTTTTAACCTCTCTTTCTTCCATTTATTTAATTTCAGCAGTAAATTAATGATTCGTTGGAATTCGTGAAAAAATTAATCGTGCTATATAGCACTTCTCTTATTTAAAACAAGGTGTCGTATCCGTGTCCGCTGCAATTAAATTATTATTTTTTGTTGGACACTGCAAAAATGTGTCATATATGTTGTACGCGTGTCGTACGAATATCTGTGTCCGACGCGACGACACGCCTTCTGAATGGCGTGTCGGCGCTTCATAAAATGCAACAAATAGCTTCAACGATTTAGATCTGGAAAAGGTAAAAGATACAAACTTGTGTGGTTTTTTGTTTTCATTATTTTATTTATTCAGCATCACTAACTTCATTTTTAATATTTTCATTTGAGATAGGTTCTAAAATAACGAACAATTGAGTTATTTGAGCATAAGATGAGCTTCTTCTTCTACCATATTAAAGGATTTGTCAATTTTTGAAATATTCATTTTCCTCCTAGATTTGGATTTTTTGTTGTTACTGGGTTTTTCTACTTCCTATAAATTCAAATTTGGGTTTTTGTTTGATTTGTAGTTTTACTCTCAGCTCTAAGTTCGTTTGTTGCAGAAGATTACAAGATTCTCGGATGAAAGGGTAACTTGTGAGAACGGATTAGAGTTTTGATTTTGAAATTTTATTTTTACATTTTGATCAACCAGGTAAATCCTGAAAGAAATCTGTATAGGAAATTTTTGATCTAACAGGTAAAATGATTATACACAATCAATGAGTGTATAGAAAGTGGTTTAAATAATATTAATTTTTTATAATTACTATTTAAATCTGTATAAACTCTATTTTCTACTGTGCATTCAATTTTTTCATATAATTTCTACAGGTGCTATTGAGGTGTCGAAGACAAATGAGTTTTAAATGTTTGCAAATTAGATGCTATGGAAGATTGGATTATTTATACATTTAAGGCTCTATTTTGTATTTTTTTTTTATTTAACCAACATATACTTTTGTTTTAAATGACAAATATCTTCTCTTTCTTATTTGATATAATTGAATAATTATTTTATCAATTGATATTTCTTTTTAACAAGAAAAGAAATTGAATCTATTTATGTCCTATTTCTCAGTACATAAAAAATATTTATAGTATAATTAATACGTATAGTTGTATGATATGATTAGTACTAAAATATCATTCGGATATAAATACATAATATTGACATTTTTATATTTAAAAATAACTTAAATATAGTACTAAGAAATCTATTTCAAGAAAATAATATTAAATACATTTAATTTTATAATTATATATTATTGGGTCATGCTAACTAGTGCCCTAGGGGCACTCTTTAAGGTTTCCATATAAAGAAAATATTCTCTAAATAAATTAATCAATTCAATTTTCAATGCACTGAATACAAGTTTTTCAATGAAACATGCATTTTTGCTCATTAAAAAAAGTCAATTATTTCTATTTTTAATGTATTAAATACAAGTATATTTAACAAAATATTCCTTTTTCAGACTCTTAACCAGTGCCCCTGGAGCACTCGTTAGCATTTCCCTTATATATTTAATCATACATAAAGTATTAAATGTTAGTAGCTTTAAAATTATTATTACAAGGGTTTTTAATTGGTGTATTAATTGTATCCTATGCAATATTACATGTGTTAGAAAAATTCATTAAATTTTATCTATTAAAAGGGAGTAGTAGTATTGAGAATATATATTCAAAATATGTGACGTAATAAAGAAACATACTTGTCTGTACAAGCATAATAAATTATATAGTCCAATTCACATTGGTAAATACAAATCAATTCACTATATAAATAGATTATCTCTCCGAGTATTTTTTTATTTATTTATAAGGTGTGAAACAGGAATTTATAAAAAATTAAAATGTTTCTCTCAAATCACAAAATTGATCTCCTAACTAATAATAAAATGACACCAAATGAGTAATAACATATTACTTATAATAACTAGATTGTGACCCGCGCGTTGCGCGGTTACTAATCATAAAATGGTTTTGTATTTAATTTTTTTATTTTAAATTTTAGTTTTTGTGAAATAAAAGTTAAAGATTTTAATTATTAAAAATTTAATTTATTATCATCCAAATAAAATATAAAATAATAATCTAAGTACACATAATAAGTTATTTATTTTAAATAGTGTTGATGGTAGAAATTTTTCCAAAAAAAGTTAAATGGTAAAATTTCTTAGAACATCGAGAGATTATCATGACCTATCTTGCAATTATAAATGGTTGATAAAAAAGAGACATTTTAAGGAGAGAGAAAAATTTGTCAATTTAATTTGTTCAAATTTTATGACATTTATTTGCCATTGATACTCTTAATTTTAGTTGTTATACTTGTATTTCATTTAAGCCAATTTTCATGTCACAACATCTATCTTCATTTCAGTTTAAAAATCTACAAAACATGTGAATCTTTAACCAACATTCAAAATTGTACCAATATTGAAAATTGTACGTGAACATCAACATATGATTAAAATAGAAATTTATAAAAAATAGATCAATTCTAAGTACAGAAACATTTGACAATTTATTTTCTTCAATTTTTATGGCATTTATTTGCCTGTGATATTCGTTCTTGTCATAAGATCTATCTTCATTTCATTTTACAAATCTGCAAAATATATGAATCTTTAACCAATTTTAAAATTAGGATTGAAATAGAAAATTATAAAAAATAAGGAGATAGAAACATTTGACAATTTACTTTCTTCAATTTTTATGGCATTCATTTTCCTGTGATACTCCTGATATTAGTTGTTATACTCATATTTCATTTTAGCTAATTGTTCTTGCCATAAGAACTATCTTTATCTCATTTTACAAAACTGCAAAACATATGAATCATTAAAAAAAATTAAAAATTAGGATTGAAATACTAAATTATAAAAAATAGATCAATCATATGGTTGAAATATAAAATTATAGTAAACAAAAAGAAAATATTGAAATTAATCAAAAAAGATAACAAATCATACACACCTCTCATATCTTCCTAAATAATGAATATACATTTTATTTGTTTGGGTGACTTGTGTTTTTTGTGACAATGGAGAAGATGACTTTGTTCATGTCCTTAATTAGCGTATTACATTTTGCTGCCATGAATATCTTCCTTTAAATGGGGAGCAATACAATACTATGATTTGATTGAGATATATAAATTGAGAGATAAATGAAGGTTATTATGATTTAGTAACCGAAAATTAATGACTAATTACTATATATTAAAAATAATAATTTTTTTCATTGAATGAGTTATTTACTTTTTAACGTAAAAATTCAGACATTAAATAAAAAATGATTTGATTAAATACTAATAATTGGTGATTACTAATTTTAATTTATTGTTATTATAAAACTAACTTTGAAAATTTGAGGAGTTATCAAATCTATATGAATTCTCATTCTTAAATTTTTTTGTTTATAGAAAATTTTATTTCTAACATAAAACGATTACATTTTTTATGAAACATATAGGAATATGAAAATGTATATGAAAATTTAACATATAAAAAAATTACGTAGTATTTGTATCCATTAAATAAGTAAAAACTATGTCTTTTTAAAAGTTACAAATATATATATTTTTAATTTATTTAATTTCTTATTAATTTAATTTATAAAAAATATTACTTAAGAAATTTTTGTAGTATTTAGGGATGTAAATTAAATACATAAAATTTATTAAATATTTATGTAAATAATTATTTTAAAAAAATGAAATATAAAATAATTTAAAAAACTGTTACATTTTTTATGAAATATATAGGAATATGGAAATTTATATGGAAATCTCACATATAAAGAAAATTATGTAGTATTTGTACCATTAAATTAGTTAAAATTACGTCTTTTTAAAAGTTATGAATATAAGTTTTAATTTATTTAATATCTTATTAATTTAATATATAAAAATATTATTTAAGAAATTTAAGTAGTATTTAGAGATTTAAATATGTAAAATTTAATAAAAATAAACATATAGGAATGTGGAAATTTATATGAAAATCTAACATACAAAGAAAATTATGTAGTATTCGTACCATTAAATTAATTAAAATTACATCTTTTTAAAAGTTATGAATATAAGTTTTAATTTATTTAATCTCTTCTTAATTTAATATATAAAAATATTATTTAAGAAATTTAAGTAGTATTTAGGGATTTAAATATGTAAAATTTAAGAAAAATATATATAGATAATTATTTAAAAAACAATTAAATATAAAATAATTAAAAGGGAGTAATCTATTTAAAATAAACTGAAAGGTAAATATAGAATTGTATAAAATAATTTTTATAATAGTGATAGTTGGATATTATATTATTATTATTATTATTATTATTATTATTATTATTATTATTATTATTATTATTATTATTATTATTATTATTATTATTATTATTATTATTATTATTACTATTATCTTGTATTATTATTATTAGCTAAATACTATATTATTTTTTATAATTTATATCAATATTATTAATAGTGATTTATATTATATTTATTTTTATTCTTTTTATTATTATTATTCTTATAATAATTATAATAATAATTATTATTATTATTGTCAATTACTAATAATTAATATAGTGTCAATATAATGTATTTGATAATTATATATATAATAATAATTTTATTTTCTTTAATTATTATTATGACCTAAATATTATATTATTATATAATATTTATATTATTAATATTAGTGGCGGCTTATTATAATATTATTAATTATTAATAATTAACAAAGTGTCAATATAATGTATTTGATCATTATATATATATATATATATATATATATATATATATATATATATATATATATATATATATAATAATTTTATTTTCTTATTATATTATTATATATTATTTATATTATGAGTTAAAAGGTAGTGCACTGACAGTGTAAAACAATTTTATCCAATAGAAAATTATAAATATGCCATGTCATTAAGTTTTTTTTAAATAAAAAAATGGTTTAATTGAATACATGGCTGGTGATTGGTGGTCATTATAAATATGTCATATCATCAGTGGCTGCTTAATATTATATTATTATTATATGTTTATTATTATTTATTTATTTTTAATGTGAGGTCAAATTAGTAACATATTAGGATTTTTACCAAGATTTTTTTATATGAAATTCTTCATTAGTAAATGTCATATTAGGATTTTTTTTTACCAAGATTTGCTATCATGATGACACGTGTCTAGGGTTGCTATCCTGACAACTTTAAATTTATATATATTTTATATTTATATTATATATATTAAGATACCATTTACATGTGTCGCTGACTCTTATGTTCAATGACAGATTTGTCTTTACTGCATTTTCAAAGTTTTACCTAATCTCAACTCAGCATATTAAAAATAATGTATTAAATTGACTTATTTTTATTGATAAAATCGTTATAAACGTTGTGGAATCATTTTGGCTCAATGATGCATTTTTTTAAAAGATTTATTTTGTTTCAGATTATGCGCGATTTCCTAAGACTTAATCATATTTTTTGTCGACTCTACGTTATTTGCTTTGGATTTGTTTGGAAACTCTAATAAGTCTTCTAACCAAATTGACTATTATATAAAAAGATTGTTTTTCTAATGGTGAGAGATATAAAATAAGGACCAAAAGTTAAATTTTTTAATTATAATAGAAGAGTTTTTGAATAATTTTTTTTAAAGAGATAAAAAATGAAAATACTTAATTTTAGAGAGACTTTAAACATATTTAATATTTAATGCTATAAAATAAACACAATCTTAGTTATTGAATATCGATGTTAGCTTATTAAGAAATAAGATGTCTCTTATGTTTGTGTAAAACTTTATTGTATGTTTGTAATCATCTTATTATTGATGCTATATTTAATTATTTATTAATTAATTGAGATCATATTGTCTCACACGTTATCTATTATTTTATTTAATTATTCGTTTATTTGACGATTATCTATTATTATTTTATTTAATTATTCATCTATTTAACGACCATTTGTTAATATAGATTTCGGTTTACTCCTTAAAGAGTAAAGATGTTATTTTGAGTGTGTTCAAAAAAATTCAAGAGTTTGATTGACCGTGAAGATTGATAGTAGTGATATAGTTGATGAAATTATAAATAATTAGCCACTTGAATCATGAAGGGGAGCCCATATTAACTATAAAGAAAATTAAATTCATAATAATAGGAATGGCCTTCATCAATTTATTCATGTATTTTTGTGAAGAAGGATTTATAATTTCTAATTATAGCATATGTCGAAATATTTCATATTTAAATATAATTTAATTATTATATTTGAATAATAATAATAATAATAATAATTATTATTATTATTATTATTATTATTATTATTATTATATATATATATATATATATATATATATATATATATATATATATATATATATATATATATTAAGGGTTAAATATTTTATTGGTCCTTATAAATACAGTTATTTTCAATTTTAGTTCCTCTAAAATTTTCTTTCACAGGGTGTAGTTGCAATGGTGAGAATTTTAGATGGTTAACAACCCCCATCCAAAAGTCAATGAAAGTGAGCCTAAACTCTATCCTCAAGAATAGAAACTCATGTAATGACATAACAGATCTGACATATCGATTGTACTATCCTTTGCAACCTTTAGGGGGAACACCCCTCAATATGAGGAAAGACCTACATCAATTTAGGAACTGTCCTAATTTTGCTCATCAGGAAAAATGGAAGACGTCCCCAATGTTCCTTAATCTACTCAAAGGAATTGGTTTGCATCCTATAGAATATCTCCATTTCATTGGCCCATCCATACCATTTTAACACCACTCTCAACTGATAAAAAATAACGACCATGAGTAAGGGCACGCGACTATGATTTTATCCACCACCTAAATTTCGTATCTGTTTGGTCACCTCCAAAAGTGCACTTATATGCCATAATATAGGGTTGAGCCTTCAACTGATTCCTGAAGTCATCCACATATTATGGGTTTAGCATGTCCAAGGTTGGGAAACCTAACACTCGGGTGGCCTCTGTGATTTCTATTTTGGTGGAGGCATCTTCCCCTCTACATCAGTGTCACTCTCTGGGTTCCTAACCTCTAAGACCTCTCACTCCGGGTATTTCAATTTTGGGTTCCTATTTCAAATAAACCCACTAATTTCTACAAAATTTACTCCTCGATGCTTAACCTCGCCAGACAACACTTCTAAACTTACTAGATTATCACTTCTACAATAATTCAAGAAGACGCGTCACTAGGTTCATCCATACTAGATTATCAATTCTACAATTGGTAAACTCATGTTTCCTATATAAAATGATAAAAAAAAGATTGTTACCTAGAAATGCTTGTAGATTTCGAAGAATGAAGAGGTAAAATCACTAGAGTCTTAGAAAGTATTTTGTAATAGATATGGGATCGAAGAACACACAAGGTTGTAGGAATTCAAAAATTGTGAGGGAGATAAAGAGATTAATACTTTAAAGAAAATAAAGTGAAATGAGCAATTGATTAATTCTTTCGATATATAAGAAACTAGTGGCATAAGGATATTCAGACGAGAATAAAGGAAATATTGAAAGGCACGAAACTTACCAAATTTGACCTCGGCTCCATAACAATATTTGAGTACACTTAACAACTGTAAGGGTTTTGTCTCCCCACACTAGATGCATAAGCTTACGTGGAAGTCCTCCCAAGTAAAGATTCAGTGATAAGACAAATATTTAATGTGTGTGTTTCCAAGGATACCAACTCCCACTTAAATTATCACTGGTCTATCCCCTTGCATAGAGAACTCTTCCAACAATCATGACACTTAAGAACAATACTCCCTTGAGGTTAGTCTCGACAATCCCACAACAACAATCCTAGCTTTGTGTCCGATAGAAAAAACCTTGGGGCAACAGTTCTAGGCCGGTCAAACAACACAATAAGATCGGTCCAATTCAAAGCTCCGCCCATTCAAGCCTACAAACATGTGTACTCTCTATAGGGAGTACCATAATGAAGCGAGACTGGTCTCATCTCAACAATTGAAATCTATCCAACGGTCTCCGCATAGGGCTTCACCTTTATCGCAAGAAGTTCTATTTGACACTCTTATATATGTGTGAATATGTTTCACACCAAGGTACAACTTACTAGACACTTGTAAGTTCCTCCTCTTTAACTTCACGAACTTGAACATTAGAGTGTTAAGCTCGCAGGTACCTCCACCGTCCTGTTGGGGATCTTTCACGATGAATTTCATTGACTTATTATCGATTTTATATTCTAATCTAAAAAAATCTCTTTATTTTATTATATTATGATTGTGATTATTTTGGTATAGAGTTTGATAATATTATTTCCTTGAATCTATATCATTATTGACAATTTTTTGTTCAATGTCTTTTGATATATGAATACAAAAATTTTATGATGTTGTATTATTATATTTAAATATAAGGATTCACATTGGAGTTTTCATATTTGGTATATAAGAAATCACATTGAGGGTTTATATTTATATTTACTATCATTATTGAGACATAAGTAATGTTTTGTTCCATATCTTTTGAGATTTGAATACAAATTTTTTATGATATTACATTATTATATTTAAATATAATGATTCACATCGGAGTGTTCATATTTATATATAAGAAAACATGCACATTGGTGTGTTTATATTTATATTTATTTACAATATGACTGAAAAGAAACATATATTGTGGGTGCAGTTACCGTGCATAGATAAAAATCTATGCACTATGCATAGATTATTATGGACTCTTGAATTATTGGATCAAATTTTAGACATCAATTGTTATTATTCAATACTCACCACTTAATACTCAATAGTCAATACTCAATACTGGATTAAAAACATGATCCAATAACATATGTAGACTTATGCATGGTGCATAAGTAAAATCCTTATGCATATTAGCCAAAGTCATATATTGTTGCGACTATCTACCAACCAGATGTCTTTTTGTCGCAGGAGATATTTTTGAGATATTTAAAAGTAGAACGTTAGCTGTGCCAAAGATAATCATTAAAGGTTAGAAATGGCATATCATATAAAACTGATTTACCAGTCCAATAATAGGACAATGACTCATATTGGTCATATTTTAATAGATAACAAATAAAATAATCGTGCTTACGCGCAAGTGCGTGGGATACACAATTAGAATAAAGTATTTATTAAATACATAACCAATAAATTATTAAAATGTAATTAAAATATAATTATTTAATAATTAAAAATAACCAAAAATCATTGAAATTGAATGAATATTTTATATATTACAACTTAATAATAACAAAATAAAATCATTTTCAAATATTTATTAAAAACAATTTTATTAAATTTATAAGTGACACAAATTTTCTTGTATAAATATGTTTTGTATTTATATATTGTAACACCTATTTATGTAATTATTATTTGAATTTTATAAATATAATAATTAAATATATTAATAACATAAATTTTAGTATAAACACATTTAATAAATTGAAAACTAATATATTTTTTTGTATATTCGTGTATTTTACTATGCTTGTAATAATTACACAAACACGGTAAAATATAATTTCAGCAGTATAATACGACAAACTATTGAAATTACATTACCATTCATTCACTAAAACTAGCAAAAAAAATTAGAGTCAGATACTAATGGATACTAATGTTTAAAATTTTTTAGTCTCCAGTTAAAATCTTCGTGGGTAATATTTTTGATAGGAAATTCCGCAGGTAATTCCGCAGCTAAATCCGTAGGAAATAATCCGCAGATAAATCTACAGCAAATTTAAATCGACAGGTTCCGCAGATACTTTCTATCTCAAATTAAATAATTTTTTATTTTAATAAACTTTTGAAATATTATAAATTATATATTAAGATAACTATAATATAAAATAAAATTATAATTTAAAATGTTTGCAATTTAAATAAGACATTCAAATTCTTACATAGTCACATTTGTATGATCACTTGTCAACCAAGTTAAAAAGATAAAACAATCCAAATTACAACCAAGTCAAAAAGAAAAAAAGTACAAATCAAAATTCATTACTGAGGTCTTCTTCATTTGATTCATCGACGCCATTTTCATTTGTGTGATCACTTTCATTAGTGGGTTGTGGTGGATGCGAAGAAGACCCAACAAATCCTAAATGATTCATTAAAAATGAAATTTTATTATTCGATTCAACCATCTCTTTTATTGTCGATGCAATTGTTGCCCCATCCCCAGCTTTTCTTCTTGTCTTTGCAACGGTGCATTTAAAGCATGGACTTGACTTCTCAAAACATCAAGCTCTTGAGAGTCGCTTGAAAGACTTGAGGTTTTCTTTGATACTGAAACCAAAGTCATAGAAGCGGTTCCAAGACCAAATACCCTCCCTTTCTTCTTTCCAACTGACTCTACCCATATATCCAAATCAGGTGGCATTTCAATAGTTGGTTGACTATCAGCTTCGTCCTCTCCTGGAATAGTTGGATTCTGAGAAGAAATCTCCAACTTTTTTGGTTCAAACTTATCCTAAAAGAAAATTGAAAAAATAGTAAGGAATTAAATTCAATAAAAGTGATAATTTCCAAAAGACTTGTGTGCAGATTTGAAATTCAATCAAATTAACACTTTCTGAAATACTTACATATGCAGATTCAACATGAACTTGTACACAACTTTGACCCTTTTTTCCGATGTGTGCGAAAATAGAACTCGGTCAATGATGGATCTGCACCCTTTTCCTTTCTCTACAAATTACAAAAGAATAGTGTCATTTATTATATTTAAGAAATATAATGAAAAACATATAATATATACCATTCTTTTCCAATGCAAACGATGAGGAATAGACCCTCCATTGTGAAGAGATGTGCCATCCATAGAAGACCGGTTTCTTTTATTCGTTTCAGATGCTTTTTTGAACTTTAACGAATTCCAATGTACCGATAATTGCTGCCACACATCATCTCCCATCCAACCCGGTCTGTACTCCAAGTCTTTGCGAACATCTTGTAGTAGCCGAGACATCTTAGCGGCACCTCTTCTTTCAAAGTTACATCACACCGTAACTTTGTGTTCTGGTGGCCATGTAAACTTTTTTTGTATTAAAAAAACCATGTTATACATCCTTCAAATATACATCCTTCGCTTACGCTTACACATAATACATGTTTTGTATCGAGGCTCATTGCAAAACTTGCATTCCTTTAAATTTATGTCCTCTTTGTAATACAACATACACCCACCAATGCAACAATCTATCTTTATCCTTGATAAACTAAGTCCATCCACAAGTTTTTTTGTTTCCCTAAATTTAGAGGGAATTACATTCTTTGAGTGGCTTGATTCCTTCATAAACTTCACCATATCATCGAAACATGCCAGTGACATGTTGTGTTTAGATTTTAAACTCAACATCTTACTAGCAGCAGATAACTCTGTTGTGTTTTTACATCCCGACCACAATGGTTGCTGAGTTGAATTCAACATGTCATAAAAAAATTTGCTTCCATGTTTGAAGGTTCCTCTTCATGTTGTACAAAATGTTGCTCGCGATTAAAACCAACAGCATCAAACACCATGTCTTGGTATCTATGAACATGTTCATAACTCCACTATTGACTACTACTACAAGGTGCTACCATATCTATATCATCATTGTCACTATCATTGATGTGAGGAATTATATCTCCATGGCATGTCCAATTCCAATATTCCGGTGTAAACCCATGTTGATGAATATGACTGTTTGCTTCATCCGGGCTGAGGTGGTCCTTGTTTTTGCACTTTTTACATGGATATCTTATTACACCATCCTTCAAATACTCCTTTTGTTGACAAGCAAAGGTTATAAACTCTTCAACTCCTTTTAAAAATTCATATGTATGTCCGCTCCGGCTAGGGAGAAGCCTATTATACATCCATGTTTGATGCACAAGAATTTCCATTTCCATTGTAGCTCCTATATAAGTTACTGCCAGAGGAAAATATGATTGAATAAAAGTGAATTCTTAAGGTTTATTTTTAAGTTACTATTGATGTCTACAAGTAATCTATGGATTCCTAACTTCCTAACAAGGAAGAAAGTTCTGTTTTGATAGAAGAAAGAATGGGAAAATGTTCCGATAATCATTGACAGCGTGAATGCGTCGATTCTTGACTGCAGTCAATCATTATCTGATCAATAATTAATAGAAAAGGAAGCGGACACAGGCAAGTAAGCAAGTATTTGTAGTTGATGTATTGGGAGTTTATATGCACAGTTGCTCATACTAGTGTATTGTATATTATATAAAGTTCAAAAATATACAATAAATAGTGCTATACATGACATGGGATATGCAATTAAAGCCATTCTCAAAAAATTGCTCTGAAACAAAATGACATGAACATACAAATTGTAGAAGGGAAACCAATTGTATCATGCATTATAACCTATCTTAATTTGTTTTGTTGGATTTCCATAATTCATTACTAATTTCACTCATACATAAGTAATAAGCAAGAAATTACATAATTTGAAATAAAACCTAATAATTCATACAAAAAAACGGCGTCGCCAAACAGACATACATGAAAGTAAAAAAATAAAAGTTAGGGTTTAGACGGATCCGGAAGAGGAGGGTTTAAGGAATGAGGTTACCTGCAAACCAGCACGAGAAGAACGAGAAATTGATTTCTTCTTATCTTTATCTTTATCTTTGTCCTTGTCTCTGTTTGCTGTTATCAAACCTTTTACTCCTTTCTTTGACATTTTTTGAAATGAACAAGCAAGCAAATATTGTTGAGTGGACATATCAGATTTGCCAAATGAAATAAAGAGGGCATCAGTGACTTATATTCAGGATAACATGAGTCTTGTGTGAATTTGTAACATAATCTTAAATATAAGTTAACCTCCAAGATAAATTGCTATTATACTCAAGTCAAAAACCGATCTTGCCAGCTAACAAATGAGATTTAAAATGATTACATTTATCAGCTGAATTTGATAAGAAATATAGTAAATTGAATACAGAGTAAAAAACAAAGAAACAAGTGGAGTCACTGTCATTGAAAAATACTAGATTTTGTTACTGGATAAAAAACATATGGCAAAATAAACTAATAGTCTCAAGAGCACCATGACATGTATAAACCATGAAATCAAACCAAGGCAGCCATATGTTTTATTCCCAAGTCAGCAGCATATACAATCAAGTTCATATCAAGGGAATACTTATTCAATCCAAACACCATAATAGCGGTTTTACCAATTTTTCTGCGACTTTTGGACCTTCTATTGAACAAGCACCATGAAGCCCTATACAA
Organism: Vicia villosa; assembly: GCF_029867415.1. Classification (NCBI taxonomy): domain Eukaryota; kingdom Viridiplantae; phylum Streptophyta; class Magnoliopsida; order Fabales; family Fabaceae; genus Vicia; species Vicia villosa. The sequence continues at coordinate 89,853 of NW_026705552.1, read as the reverse complement.
TCATAACAGAAAGTTCAGATTTAATGTTCAGAATTAACACCATCCTAACCAACATTCCCCAACTAACTTCTAACCGATTTTTGTTTTAATCTCTAACTAATTGGTACTATAACTCATATCCCATAACAGAAAAACATTGCATCCTAACTTCTCTTCAAAGAACCAAATTATTTTAAATGTAGGATCGATAGTATATTAACCATTAACCCATTAGTTCTGTACTATCTAGTATTCAAAACCTACATGGCTCATATACAATTAAGGTTTTTTTATTATATTTGACCTTATTGAAGGAAAACAAATCAATTTGCAATGTTGAAATACCATAATAACACACTTCATTCACTCAATGCATTGCAGTGGAAAATTAACAAAGATGATTGAATAAGAATTAAACTAAGAGTATAGTTAGAAAAAGATGAATAGAAAAAGGCATCTAAATCAGTTGACGAAACTTGTTTTGAGCTAAATGTTACATAAAATCAACTGTTGAATTTGCTGACATACAACATTGACAAAGGAATTGGCAGTTGCAGACAAAGATGAACAGAAAAAGGCATCTAAATCAGTTGAAGAATCCATTCAATTCTCACCGTAAGCCTAATCGATAAACTCTTTTCAGCTTATTTTCATAATTTCTCCAAAATAACTTATGAAAAGTAGCTTATGGTTTATATGTAAATTAATTTGAATTTATTTTATCTTTTGTTATTATATTAGCTTATATAATAAGCGCTTATATAATAAGTGCTTATATTGATTAAGATGTTTATCCAAACATGATAGTGTTCATCAAATAAAGATGCGTAACTTACAATATTGGAGGGAGATGACTAGCAATGCAAAGCCACACCATTATGAACAACTTCAACCGAATTTGATGCAAAGGTTAGTGATTGTGTCTTCCTAAAAGTTCCTGGCAACAACTATAAATCGACATATATTATCATCTCAAGACAGTACCACTATGATTTTACCCACAGTTAACTACGCCAAAATTGATATTTTGTATCGCCTAATTTAATAGCACTTTTAAATAAAGTGCTATTAAAAAAGGAAAAACACGTTTATAATAGCACTTTATAGTCAAGCGCTATTATAAAATACAGACAATATGATTTTGATAGCACTTTGTAAAAAAGCGCTATTATTAAACTTCAGTAAGATAGCGCTTTCTACAAAACGCTATTAATATATTACACTAAGATAGCACTTTTGTCAAAACGGTATTATAAATATTCACTAAGATAGCACTTTTATCAAAACACTATTAATATTATTTAGTAAGATACACTTTATTAGCATTCATAAAAAAGCGCTATTGTTTTCATTATATAATTTATAAAATAAATAAAAAACAAAATACGTTCCAATTACTGTATCTGCTATTATTTTTATAATTAATAATTATCGAAATAAAAAAAACCAAAACACATGTTTTAGGCGAAAAGTTTTCATTTTGCTGCACAAATTTTGGCAACAACACCAAAAACCAAAACTCACCGCTCCCTTCTCCACTTCCACAACTCACTTCCACCGACTCACCACCGTCAACTCATCTTTACCGTCACCTTCCGGTAACCCTAATCCGGAAAAGAAGAAGCTCGGAGGAAACACCGTCAACCATATTCTCACCTTCCGTCGAACCATCGATTCCCACCTTCCGTCGAACTCAGTCCTTCTCCCACTCATAGCGTTGAACCCAACAATGCACTCTTCTCCATACGTCTTTGCCGGAATCTTTGAAGGTAGGTATATAGATTCTTCTTTATTTTGAGCTTTTTTTCAATTACTTATTTATTCTGTTTGAATCGTAAGATTAGAAACATAGGGATTTCTTCGATGCATGCGATTGAGGTGATTTTGATAAAATTTGAGATTTATGTTTAAGTTAGTATCTTAAAATCTGATTTGCTCGATATAAACTTAGAATCATCCACAAATATTAGTAACTTAAAATCTGGTTTGAGCCTATGAATCAGAAGTTTTTATGCCGAGATTGATGTATCTGACTGTTCCTGACGCTTTCGTTAGTGATAATCCAAAATCAGACACTCTCGCTGTCCAATTCACGTGCATGAGAATGTTTGATGACTTTATGTCTCTGAATTATTGATGGAACTGCATAATTATGGAGATACACGATTTCACGCAAAGCATCAAACGCGATTTTGATCCTCATTTTCCAAGAATTCAATAAACTACTATTCTTGTCGACGTTATTCTTGTCGTGAAAATGATCATATAATGCTCCATTCTTCATTAACTCGTACACCAAGAGCCTTTCATCTTTCTCGTCACAGAAACTGACTAGCCTAACTAAATGATTGTGATGCAGACGAGAAAAAAAGGGCTAATTTGGACTCAAACGCACTCTCTGTCTCTTGAAAAACCTTTGTTATTGAATTGTTTTTGCCTCTTTTGATTGCTACCTCGCAGCCATTAGCAAGTTTACCTTTGTCAACAACACCATAACTTCCAGCCCCAATTTTGTTCTCAAGTGAGAAATTATTGGTGGCTGAAACAAGCTCAGCAAGAGTGAACTCCTCTGACTTATCAGGTTGTCTCGTCGATGAAATTCCTCTTATCCAGTGCCTCATTATCCTTGAACTTTGTCGCCTAATAGTGGACGCTCTCGAAGGAATACTACAATTCGAAAATGCAACACAATTGAAGGCACATCATTTGGTTTATGGTACTATGTATTGTGTGTATGTGGGCACTTATGCATGTTTTAAGGCATCTGTTTTGGTTTGGAATATTAAATGATGCTTTGGTATATGTACTGCCAATTTGTGTTGCTGCACCAGGGCTAAATGAACTGATATTTTTTGGAATCAGCTTCATGTTTTGATGATGAGTGGTATTGAAAACTTAACTGCATTTTAATTGGAATGTTGCATTGTTGAATTGACTTGAATGATGTGCTTTGATCTTATTTGTAATTGTATGTTCATGTATGCAATGTGAATATGGTATGTGAACATGGGTTTAGACTTGTTTTGGTTGTGATGTGAATTGCATTGGAACTGTTTGTAAGTTGCAGGCCTCTTGGTGCATTTCTGCCCACAACTTGATATGTCTCTTTGATTGAAAATGGATAGAAATGCATAGTGGTAATGGCTCTATGGCGGCGCAAATGAAGGTGTTTCTGGCTGCTGAAGGTGTTTTCTTTGGGTTTCTAACTGGGTATGGCTCTGTGGCGGTGCAAATGAAGGCTTTCTTTGATTCTACGGGGATTTTGTGGCAGGGGCAGAAGCTTCCAAGAAAACCGGTTGGGTTTTTTGTTAGTACTGGCACTCAAGGTAGCGGTCAAGAAACCACTGCGTAAGTGTTTCTTCTATAGAATTGGATTGTTATGTCAATTAAATTGATTTCAATGTGTTTGTTATAATTTTGCAATGAAGGTTTGTTATTTTGAAATTTGATGCTTCAATTTTGAATAGTGAAAAGGTGTGACACTTTTGAATTTGATTTTACTTTGATGATAGTTAAACCACTTTTACATTAGATGAAAGATTGGTTTTGATGTGTAAGATATTCAATGAATAGATAATGATGATAATGATGGAAATTGAAAGTGCATTGTGGAATTGGCGGGACATTTGTAATGAATATAGGCTTTTCAAGGGCTGTATTCTAAGTGTTTCACATAAACATGTATGTAGAGTCTGGTAGTCTATCAATTTATGAGAAACCTTTGGATATGCTTTCTTTATTTCAAATTTGTTATTCTTTTGATATGCTTTTCTTGTAAATTATAATCCTTTAAGCTAATTATTAGCAACTTCCATTCAAGTTACGTGATGGATGAAGCTTTGTTAAAAGAAAAAATATTCAATAAAAAGAAAATTATGGTGTCATAAGACATGTAGTTAATGTATTAACTAATCACACCGTAAGAAAAGCGAATAAATTGTTCGTGAAAGTTCACCTGAGATGCCAGACATGATGTTTTTTACTTTTCCCATCAATTGTTGAAAAATAGTGAGATTCATTATCTATCAAGTGTTTGTCCTTGTTAAAGATACAATATAAAAACCACCTTAGGCTTAGGTGTTCCTATCTATCTCTTTGTACATTACTCTTATTTTTGTCCATGTTAAAAATCTTACAAGTTTCCATTCATGTGTCTTCATGTAGCAACTCAAATTTTTGGAGAAGTTCGTTCATGGAATCATGTCATTTTATATGTGATTGTATTTGTTTCTTCATGTAACAACTAAATTAAGATTTCCTTTTTATTTTATTTTTTCTATAGTCTTTCTTTGTGTTGCAGGGAACAAATGCCATTGAAGGATTAGTTATGAAGTTGCAAGGGACCAGTGGTGTTTGCTACGATACTATTGTTTTTGAATGGAAGTAGTTCAGACTGCGCTATTCACATTAAGAAGATGCCGGCTTCCAACAATGTTTGTCCAGTGTTTGATGAAGAAGCAATTATGCATTTTGATTAACATTTTTTACAGTTGAATATATTATTTGAGTTTAATGATGTTGAATTGTTGATCATTTTATATTCTTATTTTTTAGATTTTGAAAAACACAAATGATTTAAAAGAGGAGTTAAAGAAATGCATGAGAGGTAAAGGGGATTTATTTACGAGTGGAGATTTCTTGAATGACAAGGTATACACTTTTTTTCCTCGATAAGGCCGTTATAATTTTATACTTCTTGATTTTGTTCTCAAGTAAATGGAGATGAAGTTAGATTAGGTTAAAATTCAATATATGGTTGATTTGTAAGTGTTTTTAAAAATTATTTTAGATAAAACTGGGAACTGATGGAGTTAAAGAAAGATATTATAAAGAGAAATTTATGTGGACGGTTCGACCAACATTGAGCTAAAAAGAAAAGAAGTAGTAAGTTTCTCCCTGCAGCTACTTATTTTGTTTTGTTCTTTTTCTTAATTTCTATGAAGCAATGACGTCGCATACGCCGATAGTTGTGTCCTTCGCTTAAGTATATTGAATAGTGGTGGAAATTAAATTGTAGGTGCAAAAGTACACTGAAGGATTATTGTGGGTTCTTGAGTACTATTTCTCAGGAGTTGCTTCATGGACATGGTAAGTAACAATATAGTTATAAGCGACATTTCGTTTACTTATGCCTAATTGATTTTATATTGCGTGTGGAAAATAAGAAGCAAGAATTGGAAATAAAATGCAGGTTTTATCCATTTTACTATAGTCCATTTGCTTCAGACTTTAAAGGTATGGGTCAGGTGAGGGCAAATTTTGAGAAAGGTGTTCCATTCTTGCCTTTGTTGTTGTGTTTTGTGTTTGTTTAAGACAATTTGATTAAGATTATAAAGGTGTCGTGTAATTTGGTTCAGGTTATAAAGTCACTGAAAATAGGGTCCACTTTGATCATTAATCTTGTGTTGGTCAGAGACGGTGTAGAAGTACAAACTTGTGTTTTGCATTATTGTTGAGTTTGTGTTTTTGCACTGTTGGGTGATGTTTTTATTATTGTTTAGTTTGTTTAATTATGTGTATGGTTTTGTTTGGTTAGTTTTTTACTCGCACGTTTCTTTTTGTTTGGTTAGTTTTTTACTCGCACGTTTCTTTTTGTTTGGTTAAATAATTCGAAGAAGACTTGTTAGACCCACATTAAATGTTTGATTATTTTATATATCTTGAATTGGTTTTTATTGTACAATACATAATCAATATTTCTTCTATGATACAGGAAAACAAGAAGCGGTTATTTTATCTAGCTAAATGATTGTACCTGTGGGTTCAACGTTTTTGGTTCGTGAAGTATGGTTGCTACTTGGTGCTGTTTTGTTGTCGTTTCTTGTTTTTTAGGTGTTTTATTTAGAGAATATGACTTTTTGTTTTGGGATTTGGATTAAAGTACTCTTAGATGAAATGCATGCATCTATAAATTTGGCTATGCAAATGTCCTCTTTTTTTTAAGTACACCAAATACCCTCTATATATGTTATGATATTTGTAAACAAGAGAATTTGGTTTAAAATGTTATTTGGTATTTGATGGATCATAATATGTATGCAATGAGTAACTTAAAGCATTATTTGGTATTGAATTGAATGTAGCTTTTTGATATTTGCACACCAATAGAATGATTTTATGTATAAAAAAAAGAAAAGAAATGTGCCATATATTAGCGCTTTCTTTGAAAGTGCTATCAAACATGAGTCATATATTAGCGCTTTCTTTGAAAGTGCTATCAAACATGAGTCATATATTAGCGCTTTCTGTAAAAGTGCTATCAAACATGAGTCATATATTAGCGTTTTGTTTGAAAACGCTATCAAACACGTGTCCTTTAATAGCACTTAATTTGAAAGTGCTGTCAAAATCAAATCAAAACACACTTAAAATGCATACTTCAATAGCGCTTTAGAAAAAACACTATTAAAAACTGGTACTTTAATAGCGTTTTTAAAGTGCTATTAAACAAAAAATGATTACAATAGCGGCGCGGTTAATACCGCTTTTAAGCGCTATCAAAATTTAAAAAAGTGCTATTAAATAGCTTATTTGGCGTAGTGATCATCATAACAAGAAACAGGAGCAAGTCAAATGGCAAGGAACATAGATGAATACTTGAGTTATAGTGTGAAGATGAAGAAGACGAAGTCGCTAGGGTTCGCGAAATCGTGCTCCGGCGAGGATGCGGCAACAGAACACCGGTGAAGATGGGACTCCGGCGAAATCGTGCTATCAATACTACGTTGCAGGAAAATAACAATTAGTTTAAGATATAATACTAGTAAACTATAGATAACTTTTGTTTCAATAAAATAAAATTGAATTTAGTGTCTTAGTGGTAAATACTTGGTGCCATATGTGTCAAAAAAATTGAACTTTTTATACATTTTTTTATTTTAATCTTTATTAGATTTTTTTTTCAATTTTTTATAGTTTTTTAATTTTATTTTTTAAAAGTTTCATACCTATTATTAAAATATAAGTTGAAGAATTAAATAAATATATATTAAAATTTGCATACTATTTATTTTATTAAAAACTAAGATTGAAATTAAAATTAAAAATTAATTAAAATAGATATCTGCAGCAAAATCCGCAGGAAACTTTCCTGCGGAATTAACTATAAATTATATATTATTGTTTGATTTTATTAAATAGCTATCCGCCAGAAAGTTTCCTGTTAAATTACCTGCAAATTTTGTATTGTATTAAAATATTTTGTTTGAAATATATATTCCGCAGCAAAATCCGCAGATATTTCTGCGGAATTTTCTACCAATTCCTTATCTGCAGAAAACTTTTTTTATTAAATAAAGTCCCAGGAAAATCCAGCTGTATGCCTGTGGAATATTTTCTGTAGGAAAATCGAATATTTCAAATAGTATTCAGATCCGTTTCATAAAAAATTATTTCTAAATTGAAATTGCAAGTCCACACTCAATACTCACTAATAGTCCCTAAACTAAGAAACAACCCCTAAAATACTCCATACTTCACTGATTAATATCCAATATTCAATTACAAATCTATTTCATGATAAAACAATCCTTAAATTGGAATTAAAAGTTCATACTCATCAATACTCAAAAACAATCACAAAAACTGAGACGAAAAAAAAAAAATCGTCATCGTGATAGGTCGTGGTGGAGGGTATAAATGAAAGCATGAGAAATAAAAAAATACAGAAAAAAATGTCTGCTGTATTAAAGAGAGAAGTAGTGAGAGGAAAAAAAGATCAGAATCCTCTCCTGTTAGTTCTCTCCAACTCTCCCTGCTGCACTCATCACAACCATTCATCCACGTGTTGCTTCACTTTTCAAAAACTTTACTTTTTGGTTATTTTTTTTTTATAAACTCTTAGTCATTGGATAAGCATAGGAGAAGAAGCTAGACATAAAAAGCTGGAGGTGATTCATTTCAAAAAAAAAAAAGAGATTTAGAATTCAATGGCAAATTTGTAGTTTTTTAATTTAAATTGGAAAATTTAGTAGTTACTTATATGAAGAAAACAAATTTAAAAATTATTGGGGTGACCGTGACTCCCCTTAGTCACAACGTGGCTCCACCACTGGTTCATCACAAAAGAAATGATCTATAAATAATTCTATAGAAATTTGATTCATAATAATTTGATTTTTGTAACTAAATCAGTTGTAATCATGTGTGAATTCATACTGATAAAAAAAATATAGACATTCAAATTTTTTATTTTAAAAATATTATAAACTTATGATACCCACAAAATTTTGAGAAATTAAGCTAAGGGTTGATAATTTTTGCTAAGGATTTTGAAATTTTATCACAGTTGATAATAGTATGGAGGAAACTCAATTAGTTAAAAAAATTATAAAATTATAAAATTTTATATATACTATCTTATGCTAGGCTAATCCAAGTCAAATTGTTCATAAATTTTTTCAAATCTAATAATTTATTTTATTAATTAATTTTCTATTTTATTATGATGACTTAATTAAAAATAATATTAATTTTTCCAACTTTTTAATATATTATTACAAAATAATTTTAACAATATATTTTTCTATAACAAAAAAAAATAATAGATCTTATTACAAATAATATTGACTTATATTTTATTATAAAAATATGATAATAAATAAGTTGGTCATATGATGAACTTTTAAACATTTAATTATGACCTATAAATATTTTCTAAAATTTATATAAAAACTGAAATAAAATGTAAACACTGAAATTTAGTTAAAATGCGAAAAATGTTTGGTTAATCAATGAAATAATAAAAACTAGTTAAAATATGATAACAAAAAATTTTTCAAAATGACTGTCACAGAAGTTTAAACACACATCATCTTCTGTAACATTTTGTGATTTATCTGATTCGCTACCGCTTTCAGTTATTTCATTATTCATAACAGAATATACTTGTATGCATTTTACCTTTATATTTTATAAGCTCCAGCTTATACAGCCTAAATCCAGCCCCTTTTAATGTGAAAATATTATTAATTAATTTAAAAAAGAATTTTTTTTTTCGTATTTATATCAACAATATATTTTTCATTTATATAAATATGTTTCCTTATTTACATTAATATCATGTATTTTTTAATTATTATTTTAATTATATAAAATTTCTTTAGTAACATACTCAATTATAGTATAAACACATTTAGATAACTGAAAAATACCCACTTTTTGTATATATTTTCTTTAATTGGCAATAGAATTCGTTCAAAAAGGAGCATCAGGGATACTCCACCCGATTACAAGGAAAAACGGGAGACCTCTATCTCGTAAAGCATAAGAGAGAGAGAATGTCACGCATAAAAGTTGCTATTGCCTAAAATATTACAAGAGATTCTCAACCAATTCCAAGCATTAAGGATAATCGCCGACAAACAATCTTTAAAGATGAAGCGAGCATTCTTGAAAATGATTGAGTTACGGTTTAACAAAATGGCACAAACCGTTGACAACCAACTCACCGCTATAATTAATCTTCTATCTAAACACTTCACTTTATGAAGATAAAGGAAAAAGCTTTGAAACTCTCCAATATTTATTTCCTCAAAATTTTCAATCCAAATATACAGATTTCTCCACACTTTTCTTGTTATAGAGCAAGAACCACAAAGGTGTGATATGGATTCCTCATCCAACAAACGAAAGCGAAACGACGATATTTTCTTGTTTGATAAAATTTTCACAACAGCCGATAGCAAAATTTAATAAAAATGTATTACTTTTGACTAACTACCACTAACACACAAAAAAAAACTTGATTCACACATTATTGTGAACTCTTTTTTTTGTCAATTTATAAATGATAAACTTTATTCATATTTGAATTAGTGATACATTTTCCCCTGTATATAAATATATTTCCTTATTTACACCAATGTAATACACTTTTAAAATCTTTATTTTAATTATATAAAATTCAATAAGAAACATACTATATTATAATACAAACACATTTAGATAGTTGAAAATGATACACGTTTTTATATTTTGATTATTAGCTCCATTTGTTCTGTTTGTTGTAATTTCCACAATAGAAGATAACAAAATTTGTAAAATTTTGTTACTTTTCACTCATTACTTATAAACAAAAAAATTATTCGCACATTGTTGTGATAACAATTTTGTATCAATTTATAAGTGATACACATATCTCTTATTTAAATTAGTGACACATTTTCTCCCGTATCAACATAGTTTTTCAAAAAAACAAAATTATAGTATAAAACACACTAACATCAATATAGTACTTCATATGACAATTATTTAACATGTTTAATTGAAAACAAAAATATTCTTGGTTTCATAGCAACAATCCGACAATTTGTTATCTTCTAGTAACATTTGCTTTAGCAATTCAAGTTATTTCGTGAAATTTTTATCCGACCATTCATTTTTTGCCTTCAGATTAAACAATTTTAACACCACCGACAATCGTGTAAAATTTGTGCATTTCTTATATAAAGGGGTGTCTTTATCACTACATAAGGTATTATAACTATCAGCATTCACTAGTGCAGAAAGTACTTTTTACATCGGGAGAAAAGTACTTTTTACATCGGTCCTGGGCCCGATGTAAAGTCAGGCGATGTAATAAGTCTGAGACATTTTACATCGGACCAAGGCCCGATGTGAAAATTATCATACCACATCGGTTGAGTTCATAGGTCTGATATGAAAAATAATGCAATTTTTTATAAAAAAAATATACGCCACATTTTACTTCGGTTTTCAGCTTGGCCCGATGTAATAGATAGTGTTTACATCAGTTTGTACATCAGCTAAACCGATGTAATAGAGCATTTTTTACATCGGTTTTTTCAAAGCCTAATGTAAAAGTTTTATGTTTTTTAGCATATAATGGCTGTTTTTCCTATTTTTCCATTTTAACCTGTAAATTTTTTTGTACCTAATTTTTCATATAAGATTCAAATACCACACAGACCAAAGAGGTCGCTATTTTGCACATTTTTACCCACAACACACAGACATATTTAAATGCACCGAATAGCAAAGATATATATATATATATATATATATATATATATATATATATATATATATATATATATATATATATATATATATATATATATATATATATATATATATATATATATATTCGTCAAAATATACAAAAGTATTAATATAGGATACACAAGTGTACAAAATGATAAGAAAGGTTTACATACGGTTTACTACTACAAAATAATAACATAACAAATATCCAACCATTTAAGTCATTTCACGCACTTGAAAAAACCAACACGCATCCACGAGAAACATAAAGTTATTCTTTATATAACTCAAAGAAATATTTTGTCCAACGGAGTCGCAAATCATACAAATCTTCTTGTGTCAATTCTGTAGGATCATTAAATACGTACAATACGTAAATAACAATATAGAGTTATTCTTTGAAAATTCACATTAAGTTGCAAAACGCAAAGTAAATAACAATTAAAGTTATTTTATTATACATGCATCCAAGATTCAGTTATATTGGCAGATATAATATTCAACATATTTTTCATCACATAGTATCCACAATCATTAGAGTTATGTTGTTTCCTTGTCTACAAATGTTAGTTGCCAAATTGTGTTAATATTTAGGGTAATTTTTGGTAAATTTCAAGTCTTTTTGTGCAAAGTATTAGTATTTCATTTTCATTTGGTAAATATATATATTAGTATATTTATTTTATCGTCGAATAATTCTTATCTTTGCAATTTTTGTTGAAATTTGTAGTTTTGCTGGATAGATGGAAGCTTGAACCATGGAAAATGATTAGAAGACATTTCAAGGCCAAAAGCTAGGAATTATGGAAAAAAGGTACCGCGCTAAGCACGGTAGTATCGCGCTAAGCGCGGTTTTGAGGAAAAGATGGAAGTTTTGGCAGCCGCGCTAAGCCTGGTCTAGAGCCCGCTTAGCGCGGTTGGGCGGTTTAACTTTTTTGGGATAGCGCGCTTAGCCGGCTTCATGGCGCTAAGCGCGGTCTGTGAATTTCTGTTTTTCTATTTAAGGGACATAACAGAAATTGTGAGGGGTTAGAACATTTGGAGAGCCAAGAAACCCTAATTTCAGTATTTCAACTTAGAATCGAAGAATCGGAGCATTGATCCTCGAGAAATCACCGTTGATGCTTGTTATTCTTCCTTCCTTCCTTCTTGTGCAAGCTACCATGTCAATGGATAGCTAAACACTTTTGGTGTCAAGGCTTTGATGTAATCCTCCTTACTTTTTGTATGTTTTTCTTATGAATATTGTGTATGAACAAGTTATTAATTAATATAGATGATCTAGTTTGTTTATTCTTGAATTTCTATGGTTTAAATGTTTGTGAAATACAATATTTCAATCTTGATCTAACTCTATCATCTATCAAACATTAAGTCTAGACATAGAATTAATGGTTGATAATCACTTTGTATCGGTTTAAAAACGTTATTTGTATTGTTCAATCGGTTGAGAAATCGTTGGTTGAACAATAAGGTAAATCTTGCTATAACGTTGCGGAAACGAACGATATAGACGAACGATACGTGAAGTATTGGTTGATAACGAATTCATACACATATTTGTAGGAAGACATACAAATTTTAGGTCGATTTAATCAAGTCTTGATACTTTTCTTTAAACTTAGAACTTTCCTAATTTTACTCTTTGCTACTAAATTTGTGAATGATCTTTTACCAAACCAAACCCAAAGTAACTTTAACTCAAGACAACATAAACTATAGAACGGCAGTGATATCGCACCAATCCCTGTGGAAATGATAAACTAAAAGTACTCATATATACTTTCAGCAACAAATGAAAGACATAATTAGTGAATAATTATCATAAAATTAAATATATAGAATTATAATTTACATCACACTTACATTGGGCCTAAGCCATGTAATAGCCTTTTTTTATTGCCATTTGCAAATTGATGAACCTCAAAAGCACTAATTCAAAAAACAAAATTCATATAAAGACACATAAAATATGAAATTACTTTTGTAACAATTTATGTATATATATGATATATACTATATTATAACAAAATTCACATAAAAGATAAACTTACGTTGAAATAATTTTCTTCGTGGCTTTATCAATATCCCGATGAAGTGAACAAAAGAAGACCACAATATTGTCTCTTGGACACATGAATATTAATTGCCAATATTGTCTGTACATGTGTATGGAAATACAAAAGTCACATAAAATATCTATGTTATCAAAATTAAAAAATAGAAAACAAAATTTCATAAAAACTTACCCATGAATAAGTGGTAGTAAGTGGCAAACTCTGTTTTGCAACATTAACTTATCTTGTACGTATTTTTTAACAACTGCTATAGATCTCGGTACATCATCATTATACATACACATAGCAGGGTCCATAAATCCATACACTTCTGATGTGGAATTATCAATACATACACGATGAATATATCTGAATAATTTTAAAATAAACATTAGATTCGAAGTGATGGAGGATATAACCTATTAATAGATATTGAAAGTAATAAAAAAAGAAAATGCACTTACGTGCACAAAGCTTGCAGAGTAGACACGTCAAGCCAATGAAAACCCATCAACAACTCTCTGATACACTTAGCTGACATATAAAAATTAGTGGCAGATTTACAATGACTTAAATCCATTTCCTAGTGTTGGTCAGCCATTTTCATAACCATGAGTAACAATCTCTGAACATCGTCAACTTCCACATCTGCTTCCATCTGCAACTGAACAACTTCCTTTTCCGCTACCTTCAACTACTTCCATTTTTTTCAATGCATTTAGTATTATCTGTACTTTGCGGCAAACCCATAGACTTAAGTGTCTCCATAAAATATTGTTCCAACGCCTTACGCTCTTCAACCAACTTTTGATCAAAATCAGCTATAAGTCTTGCTTCCAATTTTGATAAAAGTTGTTCAAGATGTTCATTTACATCTATATGTTTTCCTTGACGTGAATAAAACCTTCTAAAGTAAGTGCTTTGTTTATGGTTCTTTCCAACACCACGAACACGACCGCTATACTCAGATGTTCCAATGGCTGCTGTTAAGATATCGTCACGTCCATGTTGAACAAAGACACCTTTTTCAGCTTCTTCAACTAGAGAATCCTACAAAATGAAAAAATCATAACTAAATTCAATAGTTTTTAAATAATCACAAATATAATGATACTTGATGTAATTTCCAAGTTTTACTGACAATTTTCTCCGCAACAGCTTGTGTAGACTTTGATGTGTATTCTCCTCCTTTATTTTGTCGTGCTCTCTTCCATAACTCATGGCGTGACGGTGGAGATGGACTACCATTATCATCTAATGTAGAATCATCTCTTGATGATATCCTTTCATTTTTAATTGTCTCCTCGAGCAAGCGATACCCTCCACGAGATAATACATGTGGGTATACATTCCTAGCCACATTTTCCCTACCTTTTCGACTTTTTTCCTATTAATTATAAAATCAAATAGTTATCACTAAACATAATAAAAATGTTATTAAAAAAACTCAAATATAACTCCTACTAACCTTAAATGTGGGGGTATCTCGAGACTTCAGAAACTCTTCCCATACTTCTTTTTTAATAAAATTATACCTGACATGTGCAGGAACGAGATCTTTTTTGGGATTATTAACATATTCGTCTGTGAGTTGTGTCTTAAAACCTCTTCATCTCTCTCCAGCATATTTAATCCATTCCTTCTTCAACGGATCCTTGATTTTATCATCCTTGTCTTTAACACACCAATCTGGAATAGTGAAATGAGCCTAGACATACAGTATATGGCATATGTTGTTAGTATATATGTGATTATAAAATATAATAAAGTGTTGAATTTAAAATACATGAACATCAACCCATATAGCGTCTTTTATCCCATTATCTATGTCTTTCCACTCATCTTTCAAAATACAACATCCCTGCCGAGCAAGAGATGCTATGTAACTCTTAAAATTTGCAGCATTCTTACCAACACCAGGACATTCATAGGTTCTTCGATCAAAATCGACCTTTATCTTTTCACCCGTTTGATGAACTTTGTCAATTTGTGTCATCAAAGTTGGACCTCTAACTCTTTTTTTATTAGGATTACCAGATGAAGATGACTTGTCGGTTGAATCAACCATGTATCTGTTTAAACAAAATAAAAATAATTAGAAATCAAATATTTAAGCACAAGATAAAAACAATTAGACAAAAAATTAAGCACAAGATAAAAACGATTAGACATAAAATTAGGCACCAAATAAAAACAATTAGAAATCAAAGAAATTTCGAATTAACTTATAAAAAACACCTTACTAGTTCTCCCATATCCCTTCT
Source organism: Vicia villosa (assembly GCF_029867415.1). Classification (NCBI taxonomy): domain Eukaryota; kingdom Viridiplantae; phylum Streptophyta; class Magnoliopsida; order Fabales; family Fabaceae; genus Vicia; species Vicia villosa. The sequence continues at coordinate 74,549 of NW_026705552.1, read as the reverse complement.
TCATGATCTATGCGAATAACATGCACATCATCCTCTACATTTTCTTCAATGAAGGTAGGCACATTTGTTGAGAAAGAAGGAGTTTCGGAAATATCAAGATTCGCATCTTGATTTTCATCACTATCGTGCACCTTTCCTTGTAGAACAACTGACCACCTTTTATTAGAAGGATCTGTGACATAAAAAACTTGTTTTGCTTGAGATGCCATGATGAAAGGTTCGTCCGCATAAGCTAACTTGCTAAGATCAACCAGTGTAACTCCAAATTCATCAATTCTTACACCACTATTGATATCAACCCATTTGCATTTAATTACAGGAACTTTAAACACAACATAATCAACTTCCCAAATCTCTTCAATCACCCCAAAGTAGGGTGTAGATGCCATAACCGGGTTTTTATCTTTAGCACTAGAGAAGTGCATGGACTCGGCCACAATCATAACCCCACTATTTTGCGTGGTACTACAGTCATCCTTTGACTTTGTATAAAAGGAAGTTTTATTAATATCGTATCCACTCCAAGTTATTATGTTACATTCAGGCTCATAGGACAAGCACTTAATTGTTTTTGAAGCACTATCATCACCAGCAATTTTTTCTTTAAACCACTCAGAGAAACTCTTATTATGCTCTTTTAACAACCCTCTTTCATTCATCTTGGGGTACTTTTTATTTATGATGCTTTTGTGAGCAGATAAGTAAGGTTGAACGTCATTCGTGTTATTCAATATATACAAATGCGCTTGAACAACCACGTCAATACTTAAGCTCTTGATTTTTAAACCTTGTGTACTGATAGGGACCAAATAGTACTAATTTTCATATATTGTTTTTGGTCCCTTTAACCACTTTTCATTCAATAATTACACTTTTATTTGTACAATTTAATAATTTTGCAATTTTGTTAAGTTTTAGTTCATTTGAATTGTTATTTCACATGTTTGTTAGTTTTGTAGTGCTTTAATTAGGTTTGAAGCTCATGGAAGCAAAGAGGAATTACTTGAAGACTTGGAATAGCAAAAGAAGTGCTGATGAAGCCTGTTTGCCCCGCAAACATCCTTTGCCCCGCCAACTGATAGATGCTGAACAAGTCCAGTTTTGAAGTGAAACTGATGTGGCAAAAGATTCCCTGTTTGCCCCGCAAACATTGTTATCCCCGCAAATAGTGCGCTGCAGAATTTGTTCTTTTATTTGGTTGCCACTTGTCATGAGAGAGGGTTTATCTTTTGAAGATTAAAAGTTAGTACGAATTAGGGGTTATTTAGGGAGATAAAAAAGGGAATTTAGGGATTCTATTCTATTGTACACCACACATTGAGATTAGGGTTTTGGAGAGAAAAGCTTGCACCTTTGTGAGAGATTGAGGCTCATAGCTTCTTCTTCATTCTTCTTGTTGTCAACCATGGTGATGAGTAGCTAAATCCCACTTTGACAAGATTGGAGGTAGTAGCTATCCTTGTTAACTATGTATTTTCTCTAACACTTTTGTATGAACTTCATTAGTATTGAAATGGATAAATGTTGTTGCTTTAACTTTATATTTAGATTTGATTTATGATTGAGAAATATAATTCAAATCTTGGTCTACAACATTTTATCAAGTAGTGAATGAATGCTAGAGATAGATTTATTTGCCACTTTTCTATTTGTATCAAACAATCAAGCTTAGTATATTGATAGTTAGAGTGAGAGATCATCTAAAGATTAATATATTAACTTTCACAACTTTGTTTAGACATAAACATTGTTGAGAGGATACTAGAACATTGGATTGCTATTGAATTATACTTTAGTTGTTAAAGTCACATAGGAGATAGGGATAGTGAAACCAAAACCAATCTTGTCAATCTTTTATCTTTGAACAAATCTTATTTTATTACTTGTTTTACCTTTTGAATAGAAAAATAGAAACTCAACTTAAACCAACTTTGTTACAACTTAAACTTAAAGCGATAGTAACTATAGAACGGCGGTAATATCACCCAATCTCTGTGGATACGATTTAAAAATATTTGCCTTGAATATACTATTCAACAAATTGGCGCCGTTGCCGGGGATTGGCGTTTGATATTGCAAGCATTGCAATAGTTCATTGTTTTAAGTTTTGTTACTTTATTAATATTGCTTTTTCGTTTCACTTGGTTTGCTAGTTTTGTAGATTCTTGTGTATGCGAGAAAAAGCTTCCGAAGAGCAATTTCATTTTGATCCCAAAATTGAAAGAACACTCCGAAGGCTCAATAGCAAGACACGAAGAAGAAGAAAGTTAGCCCAAGAGAAGAGACATAAAGAGGAGGCATCTACTTCTTCTAACAATCAAATTGAAGAAGTAGTTGTAGACACCTTTGAAGGAGACATGGCGGGTGTTGTTCCAACCGAAATGTCCGCCAATAGTCCAAGACGTACCGCCCAATTTGCACGCAATGCTCAAGGTGGAGCAAATACGGAGATGAAGACCAGAATCCTCCAACTTGTTTATGCAAATCCATTCACCGGAATGGATCATGAGGATCCTTTCGCACATCTCACCAAATTTTATGAGATTGCGAGTTCAACGGGAGTCGATGCGGCCAATGAAGAATCATTGTTCAAGAGACTATTTCCACACTCATTACTTGGGAAAGCCAAAGAATGGTATCTTGATCAATTACCAAATGTGATGACGGATTGGAATCTATTGGAAGAAAAATTTTTAGAACGCTATTTTCCTCAATCCCGATTCATGGAGGCCAAAACGGCAATTGCGGTTTTCAATCAAGGAAGCAACGAGTCCTTAAATGATGCTTGGGAAAGATTCAAATCCATGCTTAGAAAATGCAAGGGTCATGGTTTTGATGATCTCACACAAATTCACATCTTCCGCAATGGACTTCAACCGGTGCACAAGACACTTTTGGATGCCACCGCGGGTGGCTCTCTAATGTCAAAAAGCGCGGAGGATGCAATAATGATAATCGATCGTATGGAACTCAATGATCTCCAAACTCAGCATGATAGGAGTCCATCACAAAGAAAGCCGGGTGTTCTTGAATTAAACACCAATGATGCCATCCTTGCTCAAAACAAGATTCTCTCTCAACAAGTTGAGTTACTCACTAAGCAAATGTCGAAGCTTCCACAACAAATGAAGGAAATTCAAGGGATGCAAATGACTTCTCACGTAGCAAGTTGTGAACTTTGTCAAGGTGACCATCCTACCGGGTTTTGTCCTCCTCCCGAGGGTGAAGAAGTGAATTATGTCAACAATCAAAATCAAGGTTATCAAAGGCAACCTCCACCTCACAACAATCCTTACCAAAGAAACAACCAAGGATTCCAACCTTCAAGATTCGGCAATCAACACTATCAACATCAAAGTCCTTATCAAAGTTCAAATCCACAAGGCCAAGGTCAACAATCTCAAAGTGGAAGCTCAAAGTTGGAAGACACTCTTACACAATTCATGCAAGGATCCATGGCTAATCAAAGGAGTAATGAAGCGGCCATAAAGAATTTAGAAAATCAAGTGGGCCAACTTGCAAAGCAATTGTCCGAGCAACAACCGGGAGCATATTTTTCCGCCAACACCCAAACCAATCCAAAGGAGCATTGCAAAGCCATTGTTACAAGAAGTGGGAAAGAGGTGAATAATGGTGTAAATGAAGAGTTTATAGTGGAAGATGAGGAGGAAGTAATAGTTGAAGATGAAGAGGAGGAAGTGATAGTTGAAAATGAGGGAGAAAAGAGTGAGGAGAAAATTGAGGAAGAATAAGTTGAAGAAGAGCGGAAAGAAAAAGAAGAAAGAGAGAAGAATGACAAAAAGGTGAAGAGGAATAAAAAGAGAAATGAGAACGTGAGCACAATTCCTCTCCAATATCTACCTTACCCGCACGTGCAATCAAGGATGGAAGACGCAAGGCGCTACACTCGATTTATGGATATATTTAAACAACTTCACATAAATATTCCCTTTTCCGAAGTATTGGAGAAAATGCCCAAGTATGCAAAATTCATGAAGCAAATGCTCACAAAGAAAAAGAAGTACACAGATGAAGAGACAATTGTGCTTGATGCTCATTGTAGTGCAATTATTCAAAAAACTCCCCCAAGAAAGGAAGCCGATCCGGGACGAGTCATTTTACCGATCACCATTGGAGGTAACTACATTAGTAATGGTTTGGTTGATTTGGGGTCTAGCATCAATTTAATACCTTTATCCGTTGTCAAGAGATTGGGGAACATTGAGATGAAACACACCAAGATAACTTTGCAACTAGCCGATAAGTCTATCATTTCACCATATGGAGTTGTACAAGACATGCTAGTAAAGGTTGACAAATTTTTGTTCCCGGTTGATTTTGTGGTAGTCGACATGGAGGAGGATTGTGATGTGCCATTAATACTTGGAAGACCATTCATGAAGACCACCCGAATGATGATTGATATCGATGATGGGATTATGAAAGTAAGGGTGCAAGATAAAGAGGTAATTTTTACTCTTTTTGAGTCTACGAAGCCTCCTAAGGATGAACATGACAACTTTCGAATCGATGATGAAAAAGGAGAAATCATTGAGGTGGCGAATCAATTTCACAAGGACAAGGAGAAGGCAAATCATGAGGGAAAGACTCATCACAAAAACTTTGAAGTTGGACATATGGTGCTAGTGTGCAATTCAAGACTCAAGGTGTTTCCTAGTAAATTAAAGTCAAAGTGGTCGGGGCCATTTGTTGTGAAAGAGGTGCGAAATTATGGATCCATTGTGGTGGAGGACCCTAAAACACAAGAAAGCTGGACTGTTAAGGAACAAAGACTCAAAGTCTACCACGATGGTTAAGCAAGCCGCGATGGTGTGTCATTTCACTTGATGAGCCTTGATGCACCATCAAACCGTCGAGCTCGAACGACGTTAAACAAAGCGCTTGTTGGGAGGCAACCCAACGTCGTAAGTAAATTCTATTATGCTTTTTGATTTTTGTTTTCAGAGTTATTTAGTAACTATTTTTGAAAGGAAGTGGAAGTTAAGTGTAAAAATTGGCATTTTTCAAAAATTCAAGTCTGTTTGCGCCGCAAACATTGTTTGCCCCGCAAACAGAGCACAAACAGTGAGTAAGCCAATTTTACAAAGAAAATTTCTCCTGTTTGCCCCGCAAACAGGTCAGCCAATTTTGAAAAAGAAATTTTCATCAGTGTTGCCCCGCAAACATTGTTTGCCCCGCGAACTGACCAAAAACAGAAAGTAAGCCAATTTTGCAAAGAAAATTTCATCTGTTTGCCCCGCGAACAGCTGTTTGCCCCGCAAACACTGCAGTACAGAAATTCCACTTTCAAAAACAATAGCTTTTACTATAACTTAGTTTTTTATTTTTATCTTTTATTTTTACTTCTCTCCTCTCACTCTATCACTCTCTTCTTCACTAAACTCTCATACTCTATCTTCACCCACATTCTTTGGAAGCGGAGTATGATGCATACGCTAATTGGCCTGTGGGCTGGCCACCTTTCATGGGGGTGCAGGAGGCAGCGGTACCAGAAATGAGGATGACACAATGGAAGACGTGATCGGGACAATTGGTGGCGGTGATGAAGAAGATTGAAGTGGTGTTGTAGCATGTTTTTTACTTTTTTAGTTTATTTTTATTTTATTTTAGTCTTAATTTTGTTTTGTTTTATTTATGGTTGAACTTTTTGGCTTTTAAATCTTGTACTTTATGGTGGCTCTCGTTTCACCAGTTGAACATCTTTAAAAATTGCATTTTTATTATTGTAGTTTAATTGTGGTTTGGGTGGAAAGTGATTAACCCAACTTTTCAAATTGTTTTGTTCAATTGTTCTTGTACAAAGAGAAGCTTGAGGAATCAATGGGCACAGACAAGAGTTGATGTTGTGAGCACTTCAAGTGGCAATGATGAGAATCGGTATCAAGGAAAATTAAGGTACACTTTATCGCTCTCTAGACTTAACATGGTTAGTTGATGGTGTGTGCAAATTGCTTAGCATAAATTCCTTGAATCACATGTCATTTTTTTGAATCAAAATGTAGAAATTAACCAATTGTGAGGAAACTTTCCATTGTACACTAAATGCAGGATACTGGAATTTATTTCAACTCATTTTTATCATGCTAAACCATGCATTATTCTTGTTTGTGAAAAGTGTGAAAGTGATAGAGGCATTTTTTGAATTTGAGAAAAACCACTTGACCAAAAAGTTAAATCAATTAACCTTGTGAGGAGTGATTCTTAGTTAACCCCATTGAGCTTATATTAGGATTCATGTAATTATTGAATATGTTTAGTAGATGAATCCTAATTTCTTTTGTTTCATTGGAACCTTCAACCACAATGGTTGCAATTTTGCTTTGTGCCTATGTCTATGTAGGGAGCATTGTTGTATCTAATATGGTTTGAATCCTAAGTTGGGGAGAGTTGATTGAAAAACAAATGAAAAGTGGTACGTATGAGTCTTGTGGTAATAAGAAAAGAACAACACCACATTTTGGAATTATGGAGCAAGAAATAGAAGAAAAAAAAATATCGCTCCCGTTATGTGTTGTTGAAAAATAATGAAAAAAAAAAAGAAAAAGAAAGAAAAGGGGATTCAAGCAAGTGTTGTTGTTAAGTGAATTGATAGGAATGCTCCCTTAGGATAGGCATTTTTGTTTAGTTTCCCTCTAATAAAACCATTTCTTTGTAACCCAAGACACATTACAACCTATGAAAGCCCTCTTGATTCTCACTTTGCACATAATTTTTGAACTTGTTGTGGTGAACGCATGATTTGAGTTGTTGTTGATTTAAATGCCCGGATGAGTGAAAGTAAACCCTCTTGTATTCATCATTACTATGATGCGTGTGTAGGTTTGATTCAATTTTGACATGTCTCTTTTGGAATTTCTTGATAATAATTTGCACTTTGCCATCATTCTTTCTCATGCTTTGTTTTAGCATTGTGGTGAGTGTACTTTGGAAAGACTTATACTTTTGAGCCACTTGAGTGTTCGATTACCTTGCCATCATTCTCTTGTGCATTGCTCTTGTTACTCTTGTGAATTTTTGTTTAGGGACAAACAAAATGGTAAGTTGGGGAGAGTTGTTAGGGACCAAATAGTACTAATTTTCATATATTGTTTTTGGTCCCTTTAAGCACTTTTCATTCAATAATCACACTTTTATTTGTACAATTTAATAATTTTGCAATTTTTTTAAGTTTTAGTTCATTTGAATTGTTATTTCACATGTTTGTTAGTTTTGTAGTGCTTTAATTAGGTTTGAAGCTCATGGAAGCAAAGAGGAATTACTTGAAGACTTGGAATAGCAAAAGAAGTGCTGATGAAGCCTGTTTGCCCCGCCAACTGATAGATGCTGAACAAGTCCAGTTTTGAAGTGAAACTGATGTGGCAAAAGATTCCCTGTTTGCCCCGCAAACATTGTTTGCCCCGCAAACAGTGCGCTGCAGAATTTGTTCTTTTATTTGGTTGCCACTTGTCATGAGAGAGGGTTTATCTTTTGAAGATTAAAAGTTAGTACGAATTAGGGGTTATTTAGGGAGATAAAAAAGGGAATTTAGGGATTCTATTCTATTGTACACCACACATTGAGATTAGGGTTTTGGAGAGAAAAGGTTGCACCTTTGTGAGAGATTGAGGCTCATAGCTTCTTCTTCATTCTTCTTGTTGTCAACCATGGTGATGAGTAGCTAAATCCCACTTTGACAAGATTGGAGGTAGTAGCTATCCTTGTTAACTATGTATTTTCTCTAACACTTTTGTATGAACTTCATTAGTATTGAAATGGATAAATGTTGTTGCTTTAACTTTATATTTAGATTTGATTTATGATTGAGAAATATAATTCAAATCTTGGTCTACAACATTTTATCAAGTAGTGAATGAATGCTAGAGATAGATTTATTTGCCACTTTTTTATTTGTATCAAACAATCAAGCTTAGTATTTTGATAGTTAGAGTGAGAGATCATCTAAAGATTAATATATTAACTTTCACAACTTTGTTTAGACATAAACATTGTTGAGAGGATACTAGAACATTGGATTGCTATTGAAGTATACTTTAGTTGTTAAAGTCACATAGGAGATAGGGATAGTGAAACCAAAACCAATCTTGTCAATCTTTTATCTTTGAACAAATCTTATTTTATTACTTGTTTTACCTTTTGAATAGAAAAATAGAAACTCAACTTAAACCAACTTTGTTACAACTTAAACTTAAAGCGATAGTAACTATAGAACGGCGGTAATATCACCCAATCTCTGTGGATACGATTTAAAAATATTTGCCTTGAATATACTATTCAACATGTACCCACACCCTCACATCTTCCATCATGACGAGACTTGGGAACCCCTACAACATTCACTTCTGAAAAATAGTTAGAACAAAACTCAATTGCTTCTTCTGCAATGTACCTCTCAATAATCGATGCTTCTGGATGGTGTGGGTTTTTGGTATACCCTTTTAGGATCTTCATGTATCGCTCTATTGGATACATCCACCATAAAAAAATTGGACCACATAATCTAATCTCCCTTACTAGGTGAACAATTAAGTGAACCATAATGTCAAAAAAAGAAGGAGGAAAAAACATCTCTAATTGGCACAACATAACTACAACCTCATTTTCTAAATCTTCTAACTTTAATGGATCAATGGATTTGCAACAAATTGCATTGAAAAATAAGCAAAACCTAGTTATAGTCTTCCTAACATTGTTAGGCAATATCCCACGAATAGCCACTGGTAGTATTTGTTGCATTAAGACATGACAGTCATGAGATTTTAAGCCAACTAATTTGAGATGTTTAACCGATACAAGCCTCTTGACATTTGACGAGTAACCATGCGACACTTTGATGCTTTCTAAACACTCATAAAAACTTGTTTTCTCTTTTTTCGACAAAGTGTAGAAGGCAGGAGGCAAATACGTCTTGTTACCTACATAATGTTATCATCAAGAATTTCAACAATTAAAGTTATGAACATGCTATTTTAATATCAAAAGGTAAGGATAGCTTAAATTGAACAAATAGTTGGTACATATATATTATGGAGTTAGATCTTCTCGTATACCCATCACGCCCAAATCTAGACGAGCATTAATACCATCCTTTGTCTTGCCTTGAATGTTGATAAGTATTCCGATTACACTATCACATACATTTTTCTCCACGTGCATCACATCAATACATTGTCTTGCCTCAAGACTAGACCAATATGGAAGATCGAAGAAAACCGACCTCTTTTTCCATATATTTTTCACAATAGGACGATTTTGGTACTTTCCAAAGACAGCAGTAATTCCCTGTTGTCGTTGATAAACTTCCTCTCCAGTTAAGGGCTTTGGAGCAACACCATACTCTCGTTCCCCATTGAAAGCTTTCCGCAATCTACGATATGGATGATAACGATTTAGAAATTTTCGATGCCCGAGATAAATAGTCTTCTTTCCTTTTTCAAGCTGATTGTAACATGTGTCTTTTTCACATATAGGACTGCTTTATGACCTTTAACTTTATACCCAGACAAATTTCCATATGCCGCAAAATCGTTAATGGTGCAAAACAACATGGCACGCATATTGAACTGTTCACCAGAATGCGCATCGAAAACATCCATCCCTTCCTCCCACAACACTTTTAAATCATCGATTAGTGGACTTAGATAAACATCTATGTCATTTCCTAGTTTTTTTGGGCTGAAATCATCATCGATAACATCATATATTTACGCTTCATGCACAACCTAGGAGATAGGTTTTAAATCATCAGAAGAACAGGCCAGAAGTATGGTTAGTATTTAGATTACCAAATGGATTCATTCCATCAGTAGAAAGTCCAAGTCTAAGGTTTCTCGACTCTTTGCCAAAATTTGGAAACAAAGAATCTATTTTCTTCCATTGCAAAGAACTAGCTACATGGCGGATTTGTCCATCACATTTTCTTTCTTCAACATGCCATCTAAGATTCTTTGTGTCGTCTGCATTAGCGAATAATCTCTTGAACCTTGAAATGATCGGTAGGTACCATACCACTTTCGCGGGAGGACCCTTTTTGACCTCCTCATCATCACTAGATTCACCATGTCTCTGTTTGTAGCGTGACGCATTGCATTTATGACAATGGTTATAGTTTACATACTCTTTTCTGTATAATATGCAATCATTAGGGCATGCATGTATCTTTTCATACTCAAAACCCATCGGACACAATATTTTCTTCGCCTCGTAATAACGACTTGGCAGTACGTTACCTTATGGAAGCATTTGTGTAAAAAATTCTAGCAATTCGGTAAACCTTTTGTCAATCCACGCGTTAACTACCTTCAGATTAAACAATTTTAACACGGCTGACAAACGTGTAAATTTTTTGCATCCCAGGTACAAAGGTGTATCCTTGTCAATGCATAAGCTATCATACGCATGTACCCACTTAAACGAATCTTGTCCAATATCATGCATCATGTCTTCCAAACGATCATCCATTTATACACTAACATTATCTCTTTGGGACACATTTGACTTTGCTACTACTTCACCGTGCCATATCCATTCTGTATAACTTTGACAAATCCCTTCACAAATTAGATGATTCATGATTTCTTTCTTACTAAGTTTTGGTTCTTGATTTGCACAACGAACACATGGACAGAGAATAAGCGTAGGAAGACTTTCTTCAGTATTACTTTTAGGAGGAGGAAGATCTTTTTTAGCATTACTTTCAGCAAAACGTAGAAATTCCATCACTCCATGTTCGTACTCAGCACTTAATCGATTAGCTCTCATCCAACTACGATCCATACCTATGTTTAGAAATTAATGCATACATAATTAAATCATTATGACGCCTACATATGACATTAAAAATTTGTCCAAAAGGCGGGGGTGCAGACATTATTTCTAATAAAATTATTTCATGTTTAGCTTTAGTACTCATTTATTCCACCAAATATGTATTTAACTTCGTATAGAAAACTCAAGTAACATATTTGTGATATATAAGAGTGTCTAAATATAATCTTCTTTTTTTCAAACAAAACCTATAAAGAAATTGAAACAGTTGCCATAAAGATCAATACAAATTAACCCTAACATTACTAAACAACAATTTCACGATATCTAACAGATGAGAGATATACGCCAGAGAGGGAAGGACGGGTACAGAAAACTCAAGTCACAAGATATCCAGCATTATAATGTTATCATGAACAATTTCAATAATTAAAGTTATGAACATGCTATTTTAATATCAAAAGATAAGGATAACTTAATTTTTTTGTTGAAGCAAGTATACGGCCTTATTATCTCCTTCTCTGATTTATCCTTTAGCTTCCAAAGTTCGAGTAAGGTTTTTCCACCGTAATATATCAGTTGTTACAGATTTTTAAAACTGCATATGACCATCACATAGAAAGTGTTAACATGGAAAACAATCCAAAATCCATTGCCAAAAATATTAAACGAACATAGTTTAGCAATTGAGAGAAAGAAATAAATCAAATAAAAGTCTTAATCAAAATAAACAAAATTTTACTACGAAAGTTTTTTATAAAACGTAACAGACTCACCCTTCCCCTTAATCATGATTATATATTAGTTGTTTTTTTAATTAAATTAATTTAAAAGAACAAATCAATTAGAATAAATAAAATATAAACAAATTATCTACAACAACATGTGCATTGTCTTCCTCTCTCGTATCACTGTTCCCTTTTTCTTTCTATTTCTTATTTTCACAGTAAACAAACAAAACAACACAAATCCCGGTCTTTATCTTTTGCCCATAATTCAAAACCCAACATAATATACTAATACAAACAATAAAAAATGCAAGAGAAAAAGGCGGAATGAAGAACCCGGCTTGCGGTAATGGACCAATGCACAACAGAGATATGATCATGCGAAGGCGGTACGGTGGATGGTAGGAGGAGATCGGTTGGGATCTCGGTTGACGGGTGAGCGGACGGCAGCGCTATGGCGGCCTGTATACGGTCGTCGCGGAAGCAGGAGGGCTGAGGCGGTCGCGGCTGAGAGTAACAGTGGAAAGGGGTCGCGGCTAGTGAGAAAGAATAAAATGAAATGTCTGAGTTTTAGTTTTAGTAATTAGGGTTTTAGTGGAAATGGGCCTTTTCCCATCGGTTTAGCAAATGGGCCGATGTAAAATCCAGGAGAGCCCATTACTTTTCACATCGGGCAGAAAATGGTCCGATGTAAAAGCCCAAACGACCATTACTTTTCCCATCGGGCAGAAAATGGGCTGATGTAAACGCCAAAAGGCCACGGCTTTCCCATCGGTGCTGCTATAGCCCGATGTAAAAGCCCTTATAATCCTATTTCATTTTATTTATAAGTTTGCCACCGCGTTTTTTCCATCATTTGAATTAAATACGTGATGTAAAATCACTAAATTCAAATTTTTTCACATCAATTTGTTATTTAAGCTGATGTAAAATCGCTTGATAAATATTTTTCACATCATATATTTTTATACCTGATGTAAAAACTGTTTATCAAATGTCATTTTTTTAGTAGTGATTCTTTAAAGAAGATTCCCTAATATCACATAACATATCCTCTAGTTGATCCTCCATATATTCATCTTCGTCTACTCTTTAACTTTGTGGCGCCCGACTTTCCTCTTTATCCACCTTACCATGCCACATCCATATTATATAATTTTGACATATACCATCACAAAAAAGGTGCTGGAATATTTCATTCTCTGTACCCTTATTAATATTCGCGCAAACAACACAAGGATAATAAAAGAAACCATTATTGTCGGGATGATGTTTATCAGCGTATTCAAGGAATTCAAGAACTTCTTTCTTATAAACCAGATTTAATCTATCTGCTTTCATCCAACTAGGATCCATAACAACTTATGAAATTTATACACGTATAATAATGTGAATGACACACAAAAATTTAAACCTAAAGCAAATCTAAACCTAAAGCATATGAAAAATGTACTCTCATACTGACTTGAGCATATATACAAAGAAAAAAGGAATGAAGATGTTGAAGAATACCGTACTTCAAAGTTGGAGAATCTTATGCACGTAAGGAATGAAGATGTTGAAGAGTATCGTACTTCAAAGCTGAAGAATCAAATGAACAAAGAGGGTGAAGATTTGAGCATATACAACACAAACCAAGAAAAAACGAATGAAGATGTTGAAGAGTACCGTACTAGGAAGCTAAAGAAACAAATGAATAAAGAGGGTGAAGATTTGAGCTCTAAATGAATAGCTATGGAGAGGTTAAATACTACGCCACCTTTGTCGTCTATGGCTCGCTTGTTCACCTAGGGCGTCTATTAAGAACAAAGTGTGTAATATGATCATGGATAATGGTGGCACGGAGTATGTGGTGTCGCAAAAATTGGTATATTATTTGAAGCTAAGTTGTCAACAGAATCCCATGAGATGACATACACCCTCAGTTGGGTAAGCAATGTCTCACAAGTTTGAGTAACACTAGCCTGTAGAGTTTCTATCTCCATCAAAAACATTACAGAGAAGAGGTACATTGTGATGTTTTTGATATGGATGTTTGTCATAATTTACTTGGTCGACCTTGGCAGTTTGATAATGATATCACTTATCGAGTATGAGATCATGTGATGATGTTTACATGAGGCACTCATAAAATTTCTATGGCTCCTGTTTTGCACTTTGATAAGAATCCAGGAGGAAAGAAGTCAGTTTTCTTGGTGATGACGCAGAGTGAAAATGAGCCCGATAAGGATGTAAAAGAAACTGGTTGTTTATGTCCAGTGGTGATCAAAGGGTTGATGAATGTTGTAAAGGAGGAAACATGAATTCTAGAAGAACTACTAGAGAACCTTGAGGATTTCAAGGAGTTGACTGCAGAGAAATTACCAAACATTTTACCTCTCATGAGAGATATTCAAAATCAGATTGACCTCGTCCTAGGATCTAGCTTACGAAACCTTCCTCACTATCGTATGAGCCCCAAGGAGAATGACATTTTAAGGGAGCAAATTAAATATTTGTTGCAGAAAGGATTAATTCATGAGAGCATGAGTCCCTGCACAATACCGGTCCTTTTAGTCCCTAAGAACGAAAATCAATGGTGAATGTGTGTTGAATGTAGAGCCATCAAAAAGATAACTATCAAGTATCAATTCCAAATTCCCTATTTAGAAGACTTGCTTGACGAATTCGTCGATTCTAAGGTTCTCTCGAAGATAGATTGTGTAGCGATATCATTAGATCATAATCATACATGGAGATGAATGGAAAACAATTTTCAAGAGAAAAGATGGATTGTATGAGTGGTTGATGATGCCCTTTGGTTTGTCAAACACCCCTAGCACGTTCATGTGGTTGATGAATAAGGTTTTACGCCCGTTTATTGGTTCTTTCGTAGTGGTATATTTTGATGATATGTTGATATACAGCAGGATCAAGTCTTACAGGAGTACCAGCAGCACATGAATATGAAAAATGTACATTTAGAACCAAAAAATTACTTTTCATAGGCTTTGTTATTCGTGAAGAAGGGATTCGGGTTAATGAAGATAAGGTGAGTATTATAAGGGAGTGGCCTGCACCTAAATCGGTGACGGAGGTTCGTAGTTTTCATGTTCTGGCCACCTTCTAAAGGAGTTTTATCAAAGATTTCAATACTATCACTACACCAATTATTGAATGTTTGAAGAAAGGGATGTTCGATCGGGGATTTGAGCTAGAGCACAGTCTTGCACTCATAAGGAGAAGCTATGTACCATATCAATATTATCACTTGCTGGGTTTGAAAAATTGTTCCAAGTTGAATGTGATGCTAGTGGAGTGGGAATATGAGTTGGGTTATATTAGGAGAAGAAATCTGTAGCCTTTTTCAGCGAAAAATTAAGCAATGCTCTCTAGAAATGTAGTACTTATACTCAACAAAATTATGTAGTCTTTAGAGCTCGATGCCAGTGGAACATTATTTGTTTCAGAAGAAGTTCATTCTATTCACTAACCACAAAGCTTTGAAATTTATTCATAGCCCGAAGAGGATAAACAAGGTGCATGCTCGGTGGATGAGTTTTCTGCATAAATTCTTTTATTATTCAGCATAAGTCGGAGGCTCTTAAGAAGGGGAGTTTTTAGTCATTTTTGGATTACTCTTTGGAGATTGTTTCGAATAACTTTGAACAAGACTTCTACGGCTCATCCTCAAACAAATGGGAAAATTGAGGCAACCAATAGAACTTTAGAAAATATGATTGGGAGTGTTTGCGGTGACATGCCGAAACAATGGGATTTAGTTTTTCCCGAAACTATGGGATTTAGTTTTTCCTTAGGTCGAATTTGCTTACAACAGCGTTGTGCATTTAGCTACAGAGATATCACCATTCTCTCTGGTCTATACTTTTGTTCCTAAGTATTTGATTGATTTGGTTAAATTTCCTAAGACACGTGGAGTTAGTGCGGTTGCTGAGAATATGGTCGAGAAATGGTAGCTGTTAAAGAAGTTGTCAATGCTAAGTTAGAAGCTACTGGGCTGAAGAATAAAGCATGTGATGGTGTTTCTGCGCAAATAGAGGTTCCCGGTTGGTACTTACCGCAAGTTGCAGCCGCACAAATATGACCCATTTAAAGTGGCCTGAAAAATCAATGATAATGCATATGTGTTAGCTCTCTCGGAGTTCATGAATATAATGCAGACGAGGTTCTTTATTAAGGCTGAGTTCTTCAGAGGTGAAGGAGACTGGTGCAGGAAGGTTGGTTGCACGTATCGAATAGGAAGTCGCGGGTCGAAAAGGTTCTCCAGGAAATATGCAAGTTGGTGTCCGATTTTAAAATAACTATTATTATAACATTTCGGATAAGGAATTAGCTCACGAATCTAATATACACAGTTTTGTTTTTACCTAAGGACTTTTTAAACTATCTGATTTCGTTTTAGACCAAAATTCATAAAAAAATTATTTTTCACATTTTTTTATTTAATTTTATTTTAGATTAAGACTAATTAGAGTTTATTTATTTTCTGTATTTAAATACCTTCGGCGTGACCATAAATATTATAATTAATTATAAAAAATTCAGAGTTTTTTACTTTATGATAGATTTCAACTTTATTTGTTAAGTTAACCGCTTGCAAACTTATATTTTGTTTTAAATTTGGCCCTAACTATTTCTTTTGAATTTTCGACTGCGTCATAATTGAACTACATGCAATATACCGTCTAAAAAAAGTTTCCCCATTTTCTCCACTCATAATTACTAAAATAAAAATTGAATTAAAGAAATTACAAATTTGTTTTTCTTTTGAATGAAAACATGAGAAATGAATGTTAGTTATGAATCAGTGAATATCAGATAAAATATATTAATGATAAAATCAAGTCTATTGATGCATGTTAATGATATGTTTGATGTTATGTGCTTGAGTGTATTTTTTTCCATCTCTTTTACTGTATATTTCTAATTAGATTTCTCACATTTGAAACATCTACATGTGATAGTGGGTCATTGTATAGAGTATGTACCTTCACTGGGGTTTCAGTAGAAGGAATCACAAAATATAATAAATCTTCCACATGCATGGGGCTGGAAAATTTACAAGGTATTTCAGCCATCCACCGGTTAATCGACAAAGATGAACAGTTTTGTACCAACAGATCCCTACCTGTACACATCAATAAATTAATACAATTAACAAAACATTGCATTGCTAGAAATAGAATACTTCCCCACATGAGAGTTGATTAAATGTATGTGGTAGAAAATATGTATATAGCATTATTCCTATAGTAGGTAGTGGAATAATTGGTTTGAAGGCTTTTTGTTTTTTTGGTCAACATATATGATATAAGTGCTCTCATGTTGGGGCAAGTGGGTTATGATTTTGTTATTTTCTCAAGCATTATGTGCTGGTTGATGTTGTTTGGTTCTGATAATTGAGAATGTGATGCTACAGTACAGCCTGGGCCGGGGGCTGGGGCCTCGTCATGGTGGTGGTGATCATGAGCAAGAACAGTGCTTATGGCACCTAAGAAGACAACAGCAAAAACAATCTTCATCTCCATTGTGTATTTATTTCTAATATGTTTGTTAACACAATAGAATAAGAAATTTGAAATGAACTGGGAATATGAGAGGATTCATTTATAGTGGGGGAGTGACATAATAATTCTTTTATGAGATTTTTATTTTTAGAATAATTCATACTTTAAGATTTTTTTAATGGTTTATTTTTTATTTTTAGACAATATAAAAAAGTTATTTACTTTAATATTATTTTATCAATCTCGGACTTTTATGTATTATGAAAATTCGAAAAGAAATTGATAATATCTAATGTATCAATAGTATTAAAAAATTTGAGATGACTTTGACTGCAAAGAGCCTAGAATTTGACAAGGTTAAACCGTACTTAAATAAAATTTTTAAGTTATTGATCACAACTAAACTGTGACTTACATACATAGTCGATCAACAAAGTGTTTAAAGCTTAGAGCAAAGATAGATCAAAATTTATTCTTAGACTATGTTTGGGAGTTTGGAGGGAAGAGAATGGGAAGACTTCCGAAAATGAATTTTTAAAAAAATATTTGACATTTTTTGAAAAAATGATTTTGTATAAAATGATAAAAGAGTGTATATGATTTTTATATTTTTAATTTTTCGAATACTATAATAACATAAAAGATATTTTGAAAATTTATTTAAGCCCTCCAAAATCCTCCAAAGTCCTGCTTCAATACACACTAATAAGGATATAGTTTCCAATGACTATGAAGCATGGATAGTACAAAATTAAATTTTGTTAATTTGGTTGCTCTCTATCATTTCTAAAGCGGTTCATTCTCGCTTATTTTCTTGTAAACTTGCATTTGAAGTTTTTAAATGAGTCCATAAACTCTTTCATTAGATGATGAAAACAAAGTTCACCCGATTTAATCGGAAATCAAGTCTACTAAGAAAGGCAATCAGTTAATTTTAGAGTATTTTCAAGATTAAAGCATCAAGGATTCACTCCTTATAGTTGGTGACATAGTAACTGATCAAGAAGCACAAATCGATGCAATTTGGGATAGTCTTCCTAATAAATAGGGCCCATATGTGATTCAAAATTGGGGTAAACATGAATCCCTTACTCTATATGATATATGTAGGAGTGGAAAACGGGCATGCCCGCCACATTTAGGTCCGCCCCGCAAAAGCTCTCACAAAATGGGGCAGAGCGGACTTTGTTGAAGGTGTGGGTCTAAAACCTTACCCTACACCGCAAAAATTTGAGTGTGGGTCGGGATGGACCCGCATGCATTTTACCTTATAAGCCTAAAAATTATAAATTTTCATCTTAATGCCCGCGCCCGCAAAATAACGGGATGGGGCAGGACTGACAAATTAGAGGGTGCGGGCCTAAAACTTTAGTCCTTCCTACAAAAAAATGCGGACAAAACGGGCATACCCAACTTCCAGACCCGTTTTTCCACCCCTAGATATAGGAGCCCTTCCATGTGTTCTAGAAGATCAATTAGATAAATTTGGGAAGGAATTGTAAGGTAGGCAAATTTCTGACTATAAGAGGCATATTCCAAGAATTTCCTGTCTAAATCTCAAATGTTACTTTGGGGTTTAAGCATAAAAATTCTTGGGTTTCATGTTGACTATAAGAGAGATACATGAAAATCCCTGTAAATGCCAAGCCATCATTGGCATGAGAAGCTAACCATAGTTCAGGAGGTTCAACAACTAATAGGAGGCTTAATCGCCCTCTCCAAATTTCTTTCCTATCCATGGGAAGAGACTTTTCACTTCTTCACCACCATGAAGAAGATAGACAAGCGAATGTGAGGAGGAGTTCACAAGATTAAAGACTTTTTTGGAAACCCAACCTTCATTAACTCACCGAGAAAAAGGTGTTCCATTATACTTATTTTTGTTAGTAACAGACAAGGTGATCAATATTTAGGCTTAAAAATATTTGTCTTGTAAAGCAAAATTAAAGTGATTCATGTTTTGTTCATTTGATTTCTCTCTATCACTACTAAAGTGAGTCATCTTCACATTTGTTTAAGCATGCATTCAAAGTGTTTTACAGAGTCCACAAACACTTTGATGCGATTACGAAAAAGAAAGTTCGCCAGCGTCGATCGAAAATCAAGTCTGCTAAGAAAGACAATCAACCAATTTCAGAGTATGTTTTCAAGATTAAAGCATTCAAGATTTACTTATTGTAATTGGTGACATAGTCACTAAATAAGCATAAATCGATGCAATTTAAGATAGTACAAGTACGACATAAGTATGTGAAATAACGTAAATATGCAAAACTAGTGTATACTTCATGTCATGTTCTAGTACAATCCAAAAATAAGCATACTACGGAAACTAGAAGTAACTAAATAAACACCATGACAAACATTTGAGTTGCTTCAAATCATCTTTCATTTGCCTTTATCAGTTATTTGTTTATCTATAAAGAAAAGATTAAAACATTGGGTGAGATAACACATCTCAATGGAGACCTCACCAAATCCATAAATCCTCTCAAGTGGCTAACTTCATCGCCTGCAATATATTAACATTAACGCCAATGGTGAGAAACTCATAAGTGTCTTAGACGCTCAACATCTCAAAAGAAAAACTATGGGATATAATCAACTCGGTACATTAGAGGATATATATTATCACATATATAACCCACAGATCGTAACAACAATGGTCCTCCCACATATAAAGTCTAGTTTATGAGATTATCAACATCCTACCAGGACTCGGTGAGACTCTCACTATACATCCAAGCTATATTTTCAAATGGTCATAAGGGCGGGGTTTAAAGTTTTGGTGACTTTCATTCACCAAAATCACCATAACTTTGACTCTTTCTCTATATTATTTATTTGTCTCCTTCCTTCATTTATCTATTATTTACTATTTGTTTCTTTATCTCATAAAACAACAAAATTGAACAAAAGTTACAATGACTTTTCCGCCTTAAAGTCATCTAAGCCAATTCTTAAGGCAAATTTTTTCGGAAAGTTTAGAGCACTAAAAATTAGGGGTGTTCGCGATGCAGTTTGGACGGTTTTGACGCTAAAAATCATCTGAACCGCGAGAAAAAAAACGTGTGGTTTGGTTTGGTTCGGTTGACTTTTAAAAATAAAATCAAACCAAACCAAATTAAGATAATGCGGTTTGGATTGGTTCGGTTGACTCGTTTTTTTTTATTTAAAAAATTGAGCTATACATACACATATAGAATATATAATTTGGTGTTTTATCATCCATACATTTCGATAAAAAACTTATATTATCGAAATAAGTTTAAAATTCAATATATAAAATTGGGTCTTACAAGTTTATAAATCTAAAGAATTATACATAAAATTGCATTCTTAAATAAATATCGTACAAAGAATATAATAAAATATATATTGTCAAGTATTTATAAATGAATAATTGTTGTTTTAATTTTTGTTTTTTTGTTGATATGTAAATTAAAATAAATGTCTTACAAAGAATATGATAAAATATACACACAATACTTGTTGATTTCTCTAAAGAATTAAAGAAATATATATTGGTTAGTAAGACTTTGTAATATAATGCGGTTTAGTTTGATTTGTTTTGGTTTCAAAATACAAACTGCAAATCGAACCGAACCACACGATTTTATTAGAAAATGACTCAAACACATTCGAACCAAATGCGATTTTTTACGGTTTCGATTTGGTTCGATTCGATTTTGCAATTTTCTATCGGTTCGGTTTTGAACACCCCTTCTAAAAAGGGCAAGAAAACCGAACTTGGGCCGACTATTGAGGAAAAAAACTTTGTAAAAATTGAATCTACAGAGATTGGAAATTTTCTCTTGAATAATATATGAGAAATGAGAAATGAATGATAGTTATGAATGAGTGTATATTATATAGAAAAAGTATTAATCATAAAGTCAAGTCTTTGATATGATACATGCTAATGATATAATGTGCTTGAGTGTATTTTTGGCATCTCTTTTTCTATGTGATTCGAATTGGATTTCTCACATGTGAAGCATCTACATGTAATATTGGTGGGTCATTTGTAAAGAGTGTGTACCTTCAGTGGAGTTTCAGTAGAAGGAATCACAAAATATACATGTATTTCCCAATAAATCTTCCACATGCACGCAGCGGATAATTAGAAATTGACATAGATGTGACGGAATTATTTCTCGCATCTACATATATATCTACCTGTATTCCTCAATAAATTAGTAAAATTGATTAAAAAATTCCATTACTTAAATATTTAATATATACTTTTCCACATGGGAGTGGATTATGTGTATATGATAGAAAATATATTTGTAGCATTATTCATATAATAGGTAGTGGAATAATTGGATGGAGGCAATTTTTTTGGTCAACATATATGACGCAAGTGCCCTCATGTTGGGGAAAGTGGGGTATGATTTTGTTATTTTCTCAAGCATTATGTACTGGTGGGAGAACGATGTATTTTTGTTTGGTTCTGATCATTGTAAGGATTTTGATGCGTGATGTGGTGTATTTGCTCCTTGACTATGGGTGTTGTAATTAAGCATAAAAATATTTTTCTTGAAAAGCAAAATTAAAATTATATTATCTCTACTATATATATATATATATATATATATATATATATATATATATATATATATATATATATATATATATATATATATATATATATATATGGCAAAATACTCTTTTTTTTTTTTTCTCTTAACTATATCCCAATGTCAATTATGGTCTCTTATCTTTAAAAAATGTCAAATGGTTCTTTAATGGTTCAAAAAGGACCACGTTTGTCCTTTTTGTCATTCCCGTTAGTCAAAGTAAATGGAATGGAGTATGTGGCATACACGTGGCAAACACGTGTTTATTTAAATTGCCTTGTGGGTTATTTTAATTGCCATGTGGGTTATTTTGTGTGAAGAATAAAATAAAAATAAATAATAATAATATTAATAATAATAATAGTAATAATAATAAATAATAATAATAAATAATATTAATAATAAATAATAATAATAATAATAATAAATAATAATAGTAATAATAAAAAAAACAATTATAATAATTATAATTATAATATTATAATAATAAATAATAATAATAATAATATAATAACAATAAATAATAATAATAATAATAATTATTATTATTATTATTATTATTATTATTATTATTATTAAATTGATTAATTAAATTAAAATTAAACTAGATTTGTTAAATTGATTAAAACAATGGATTTATTAATTAAATTAGAAGTAATTGACCAAATTTATTAAATTGATTAAAACAATGGATTTAGATCCATAAGAACTCCAATTTCTTGATCTCAATCTCAGTCCCCAAAACTTTTCATAAAGCTTTCTACCTAATTACCTTTCCCTTTTTTATTTTGCAATTCTAATTCATTTTCCTTTTGCAGATCTGTTAGTATATCAAATTCAATCTCTTTTCATTAATCCATCACAAATCTCTTATGGCTTTTCTTTCTCTTTCCCCTTCATCGCGGCCGTCGTTTTCACCTCCGTTTCATTATACTACATCTGCCGTCGTATTTGATCTGTACCGATTCTTCTTATTATAGCGGCTATGAAGAAAAGTTGTGATTTGTTGAAGGATAGATTAGGTATGCTGCTGGTTTTGGTTTGTGGATTCTTGGTTTTTTGGTTGATTTTGAATCTGAAGTTATAATTAGGATATTTTCTTAAAAATTTATTGTTCTCAATTTATGTATTTTATGTTTCCGGTTTACAATTGATGAAATTAACATGGTGGTTTTCTTTGAGGATTTCGAATTCAAATCTTGCTTGCGTTTTTGTTGAATCATAACTCGCCGGAATCTGAAAATTCCAGATTTCCGTTCTGAAAATTTTCTTCATGGAGGACTTCATGTTAGGTTCACAGGTTTTTTTCCAACTTAGTTTGAAGCTTATAACATTCAATATTTTCCTATTATTAAAAATACTAATTGCTTATAATTCAGAAACAGAGAAATGTAAAATTAAGTTTTGTTGTTATTCTTGAAGCTTCAAACTATTTTCCATTTTTCAAGGGAATTAATTGAAAGCTAAAACAAAAGTTAATTTTTAAATATATATCTGAATTGTAAAACATTTATACAAATACAACATGGCCTAGACAAAACACCTTATATATCTGGTTTGTCATTTACTTACTTATTTATTATATTTACTGATTTGAAAATTATATAAAAAGGATGAAGTGGTCTAGTGTTTGTCATTTGTTCAACTACCAACATACTTTCTTGGAATTTTGATGACCTTTATGAAATATATGCTAAGTCAGATGCCACGCATACAAAAAGATGCCATATCGGATGCCACTCATGCAAAAGTTAACGTTGTTTGGGAAAATTAGACGGAAAGGACTAATGTGGACCTTTTTGAACAATTAAAGAACCACTTTGACACTTTTTAAAGATAAGAGACCAGAATGGACCTTGGGGTATAGTTAAGAGAACAAAAATGATATTTTGCCATATATATATATATATATATATATATATATATATATATATATATATATATATATATATATATATATATATAAGGAGGTATCAAATTATACTCGAAGAATGTTCACATCGAATAAATATTTTTTTAAATTAACCGTTGGATTGAAGTATAATATCATATAGATCATACCTATAAAGTTTAAGATTAATATATATGATAGTATGTTTCAATCAAACGGTTGATTTTAAAAAATATTTATTCGAAATGAAGTTATTTAGCGAATATAACTCGTGGTGTAACTTTTCGGGTGTAATTTGTTACCTCATATATATATATATATATATATATATATATATATATATATATATATATATATATATATATATATATATATATATATATATAAATGATGGAGAGAGAAAAAAGAATAACACATAATATCCACCATTTATTTTAAAATCTAATAATTCATATTCATTATCATATTCTCACGTAAAAATAACATTCTCAAAATATACATTATATATATATATATATATATATATATATATATATATATATATATATATATATATATATATATATATATATATATATATATATGCTAAATTACAATTTTGATCCCTCTATTTTGGCCAACTCATGAAATCAGTCCCCCTATTTATTTTTTAAACAGTTTTGGTCCCCATGTCCATTTTTCATTCAAAAAAACACTGTTGTGTACTATTTTTTAGATACGTAGCATACTTTTATTGACTTGGAGTAAAAAATATTAATTATTGACGATGTTTTCTTCCTTTAATCGTCTTCTCTGATCGTCGTCTTTTTCTTCCAACTTGTTCGTTCATCTCTTTCATTCTCCAAAAAACGCTCTCTACGTTCTCTCTCGTTCAGAAAATATCCCATGAATACAAAAAAGCTGAAAAATCAAGATTTTTTGAATGAAAAATGGACATAGGGGATCAAAACTGTTTAAAAAATAAATAGGGAGACTGATTTTATGAGTTGGCCAAAATAGGGGAACCAAAACTGTAATTTAGCCATATATATATATATATATATATATATATATATATATATATATATATATATATATATATATATATATATATATATATATATATATATATATATATATATATATATATATATATATATATATAATAGACTTTTTTAATGACTGAACACAACTTTCTAAACCTCCTCAAAACAATATTTTCTCTTTCTAAAAGTATGTCTCTTTATAGTGTATTTGGGAGTTTGAAAGGAAAGGGAGGGGAGAATTTTGAAAAAGTAGAAAGATTAGGTAAAAAGAATTGAATGATTTTGGTTGGGAGAATTTTAGAGAGTTTGTTGTTATTCATAACATCAAAAACTCTTTAATATGAGGAATTCAAAATTTTATGGAAGGAGTGCTTTTGGAGGGCTTACATGAAATTTTCAAAATATTTTTTTTTTGTTATAGTATTCGAAAAATTAAAAATATAGTAATTTTATACACTCTTTTATCATTTTATATAAAATTATTTTTAAAAAAATATTAAATATTTTCTTATAATTTTTTAAAAATTTATTTTCAAAAGTTTTCCCGGCCCCTCCAAACTCTCAAACATAACCTTAAACTCTACCATTGCTAATCACATTCACTTTATTTATTGAAACCTCTTCACAAATTATTATTGAAATTTCTGCATATCCTCTCTTCCCGGCCATTGTTGCCGCCATTGCTAATCACATTTACATTATTTATAGAAACCTCTACACAAATTATTATTGAAATTTCTGCATCCTCTCTTCCCGCCCATTTTTGCCGCCAATTATACAACTTTAAGAGGTACATTGATTCTTTTGCCTATGTTATTTGTGGCATTATTACTTTTTTCCCGTGATGGTTACAAGACAATATACATAAGGATAGAAACTGATTAATCATTGTAGAAAAGTTTTTCTTACAGCTTGTAATGGACCAGGATCTCCATCATGTGACCCTCAAACGAACAACAGGAATGGTAGGTATAAGCCAACAACCCCTTATTACATGCACGTGTTCAACTAGAACAGAAAAATAAAACCTCAAAAATAGCAAACAACCAAAACAAAAAGAAAAAAAAGGACACTCTCATCAATGGAAAAGACAAAACCCAGAACCAGCGCACCACTTGTCCTTTAAAATTTTAACGGACTAGAGTCCCTATCAAATGTATCGTTTCCTCCATCTTAGAAAGGTGTCATACTCATATTTAAACAATACGCAAATTCTTAAAAAAATATTAAATATCTTGATTTTAATAATAAAATTAATATTATTTATTAAAATATTCATATTAATTATAGTTAATAAAATAACTGAATAAAATGAAATTTAATAAATAGGAATATAATAACGAAAAATAATAATAAATATTATATTAAGATAGTAAAAGGACAATTATTTTGAGAGAGAGAAAGAGACAGAAAATACAAATAAGACAATTTTTATGAGATTGAGAAAATATTTTTTTGTTCGTTTACGAGTTTTTGTTGATTAATTTAGTCCAGAAATATTTTATAATACAATCAACCTATTAAATTATTAAAAAAAAAACATGTTTATTTTATGTATTGAGTATATTATGCGTGTAATTGTGGAGACCAAATCTTCGAGTCAAAGAAGACAACAATAGACGATATAATGTTTTCTTAAGAGAATTTTAGTTAAATTTAAAGAGATTTTCTATCATCTCATTCAAGTGTTCTTGAGTTAATAATATCTTATAATTGTCTTAAATTATAAAATATAAATTAGAAAAATAAATTATTTTTATTTATCCATTAAACTTTTTTTAACATATATAATATATTCTTATAGTTGAAAAAAAAACATAATTAGTGACATGACATACATTTTATTTTAAATGACGGATAGATACCATTAACATATAAAGTGAGTACAACGAGCTTAAAAATCTTACTGAAATAATATACAAACTTAAAACATTTCCCTATTTAATAATAACATAAACCTAAATTGTTGCGATGTTTTTCCTTTGCTAAGCATCATTTAAGCATTCGTTCTGTTTGAAATATTGTTTTACATAGTAACAAAATATAGATTTTTAAGAGTTTTTACATATAACGAATATGTAGCAGATCAAAGATTAATGGCTTTATTTTAAATTTTTTTTTTAAGACAAAATATAGTGATGGATAAATTTGGTTCATTTATGTGAGTATATTGATTTTATTTAAAGCCAGAGTTTTAAAGCTCTGTATGAACAGATCTAATATAAAAATTATTAATATCCAATAAAATTTAAACTTTAAAATTTGACAGGAGCGTATTTTCAAGAGTACTCGAATCTTTATTATTAGACTGATTCTTAGGAGTTCTATTGATTCATTGATAGAAGATCAATAGTACCAATTTTATTCTCTAAAGTGATTTAAGCATACCTTAATGCACCACATTTAAATCATGTTTTGCATTAAATGCTATTTTGCATGCATTAAATTGAACCCTAAAATAAAAAGTCAAGTCAAATTAATAATTATTTGAATCAAGAAACACATGAATGAATTATTCCTATCATATCAACTTTAGGCTATATTTAAATAGTTTAAAATTAACTGAGTAGAATAGAATGGAGCGGAACATAAACTTCACTAATATTGAAACGGAATTAATATTTTATTCTACTGTTTGAAAATTCAACCAGTAATATTTTTCTTTTTCAACTTTCTAACTTAAAAAACTTTCATCTCTCATATTTATCATGATTTTTATTTCTTAGTATGGATCAAGAAGAAAATAACAATGTTTTTAATACAAAAACTACAAAGCTACTATCAACTCAAGTTCTACACTAGAGAACCATAAAACCATCTTAGCGCTTTTACAAATCTCATAATGATCTTCAACAAATCACAGTATAAATTCTTTAACTTCTATTCAAATATATTTCGTGCGATTTGTAGAATTTTCTATAATTCTAATAAGATGATTTTCAATTAATAAAAAATAGGGTATATATATATATATATATATATATATATATATATATATATATATATATATATATATATATATATATATATATATATATATATATATATATATATATATATATATATATATATATATATATATATATATATAAAAAAGAAATTCAAACCTTTGGATATTCAAACTACATAAACAAAACAATCGAATCAAGTACCGACTGTCTCACAAAAACTGTAAAGTAAGGAGTTTTTTTTGTAAGCAAGAAATGTATTGATATGAGAACCCAAGTTCTCCAAACTTGTAACAAAAAGGATCGAAAAAGGTTCTGAGATACAACTCAACACAAAAGGCTCAAAAAAATTACACACCAATTGATACTTATGCTAAGTAAAACAAAGGATTTTTGTTGAACTCGTAGAAGTCGCAATTAGGATGGTTAATTTTTCTTATGTAAGCCCATCTCCAAGCCAAATATTTAATCTCCCACACAATATCCGAAATATTCCACGTGTCTCCTCTAAAAACAATACCGTTTCTAACTGTCCAAATAGTCAACCATAGAGCCAACCAAATAACTCCCTCCTTGTCTTTCTTAACCTTTCTAGACATACAGAAAGTTGTCCATTGTAAAAAGCTTTCCTTAAAATCATTCAAACTGAATTCTTCTAACCCAATCCACATTGTCAATTCTTTCCAAATAAGATAAGAGGAACCACATAGTAAGAAAGAATGAATAGAAGATTCTTCAACATTTTCACAAAAAACACAAACAGAGAAAGAAGAAGGGTGCAGACCTCTAGAAGCTAGGCGATCGTAAGTAGGAAGAATATTTGAGAAAACCCGCCATCCGAAAACTTTAATTTTAATAGGAACATCCATCTTCCATACTTTCACTAGTGCAACATCAAATTGATTGATCAGCCATACGGACAGTTCTGGATGTTGATGCTATTAAAGAAATTGCCCACCGAGAATTCATTCGAATTTGCATTTTTCCACACTGCTACGTCAGAACGGGAGACGTCTAACGAGGCATGCTGAAGAAAAACGGACATTTGCAGCATCGCAGCCACAACACTATCTTCTGACTGCACAGCCGAGGCTGGAAGTTGCTGCCAGGCTGCTGCAGCACTGCCATTCAACAGCAGGGCGGGACCGATAGCGAGGTCTCCCCACCTCCAAGTTCCGCCGGACCAGCCTCCCATTGCCGCAATTGAGACATCCTGTAATAATGAAACTGAAAACAAAGAAGGAAACATGTCTTTTATCTTTCCGTGATTTAACCAAGAAGCTTGACAAAACGGTATTGAGAAACCGTTTCCCACCTCAAAACAGCACCTATCATTAAAAACTTCCTCCTTGAGATCCTTCTCAATCGCTAATAAGTCATCCCACCTGAAGAGGATTGCTTCCAAATTGAACGACGACCACCTGCTGTAAAAATCCTAATTATTATGTCTTCGTATCTCGCCTTCAACACATTGTGCTACAAAGCACCGGACTCCTCTAATATTCTCCATTTCCACTTGCTAATAAGGGCCGCATTAAAGTCTTCAATTCTTATCAAACCCAAACCTCCGTTAGCTACCGGCAAACACACCGTTTTCCAATTTTCCCAATGAATACACCTTCTATCCATCTTCCCTCCCCATAGAAAATTGATTTGAATATTGGTAATCTCCTTAATAATGAACTTCGGTGCTTTGTAAAAAGAGAGAGTAAAAATAGCTAAACTCCCTAAAACCGATTTAAGGAGCGTTAGCCTTCCTCCAAAGCTTATATTTCTTCCTTCCCAACAAGATAATCTCTTTCTAATTTTTCTCATGAGCGGGTTCCAAGTCCTAATCCTCCTTGGGTTACTTTCGATAGGGATTCCTTGAAAAATGAATTTGTTTTCTTCATGTCTACACCCTAGGAAAGTAGTAGCAATATCTAAAAAAGACTTGTCTATGTTGATTCCTATTAGTTTACTCTTGTGAAAATTGATGCCTAGCCCTGATATAAGCTCAAATCCTCTCAAGACCGCCTTTATGGCCCAAAGGTGATTCCAACTACCATCTCCCACCAAAAGCGTATCATCGGCAAATTGAAGAACATCGATGAAACACTTTCCTTTAATATAGAAACCCGCATACCCTCTGTTTTCCACCGCCTTGTTTACCCTCCGTCTCCCTGGTGGAACTGGTTGGGAAAAAGTTCATCCAGAGTTGTTTACTTCTGGAATAGGCTCACTTCACTCTACAGATTTGAAGCCTTCGTACAGAGTTTGGGCAAAGATCATTCTGGGATTTTTCTATCACAGAAAAGCTACAAATTCTGCAACCTACATAAGTCAGGATCAGCAGTTCATTCTGTATTGCATTGGAAAAAGGTATGAGAATCAACCTGCCTCAAGTTCTGTTCGATCATATGTGTACTCATGTCACAGAATCAAGGGATGCAGAACGTCTGAAGTATCCCAAGATTAAGAAGAACATCATTCCTATGGGAAGATTGGTATCAGACATTCTGCCTGAGAGTGGTCTGATTGATACTCTGGGAGCAGCTGGCTCTAATCAAGATCTGACTGTTGTTCGTGGGAGTATTCTAATTGCCCAGTATTTGAGAAGAATGCAGTTGATTCAAAAGGTGACCACCACTCCTAAGGTGTTTCCTGATATTCTGTCCAGAAGAACTTCAGTTGCTGATTTCCCTCAGATGTTCAAGGAAGAACTATCAGAATCAGTTCAACTCTATCTGGAATCTTGTGTAAGAGACCAGTCAGAAGTTGACCCTGCATGGATTCGTGGAAGAACTCTTCCATCTTTGGATGAGTTAAAGAAAAAGGATAAGAAGAAGAAACAGAAGAAGCTGAAGAGAAAGGTCACAAAAGAAGGTCCTACTGCAAAGAAAGCCAAGAAGCAGAAGAAACCTTCAAGTATTGTTATCTCTGACTCTGTACCTGTTAATAGTTCTGAACACGTATCAACAGAGTCCCTCAAAGTTCCTAGAACTTCTAAACCGTTTCAGAAGATCTTTGATGAAATTGATAATGTAGACACCTCTAGTTTACATTCTACCTCTGACCTTCCCTCTCAGAAAAGACTATGACCTTCTGAACTTCCATCCTCGTCCACCACCACTAAAAGAAACCGTCCACTTCTTTCTGATCCAACTTTGAACCCCCAACCTTTAGCTGTTGTCTTTCCACAAATTCCATCTGAAAATATCTTTTCAACCACCTCTATTCCTTCTGCAATCTCACCAATAAATGACCCTTCATCTACCTCCACAGCAGATTCATCATCCTCTCTATCCTCTTCTACCACCTCTGCTTTGTTCTCTAGAGAACCTGAACCTTACTTTATTCTTAACCCAGACCCCCTATCACCCGTCTCAGAATCAACCCTCCAAAACCCTTTCTTGATATTCGTTTTGAATTATTAAAGTATAAGGTACGGACAGGGTTAGATGCTCTAAAGGCTGCTCATGATTCCAAGTTGGATCATGTAGCTGCTGGGAAGCTCTGGAGAGCTTTTGGTGAGGATATACAAGAAGAATTTATGGATCTTCAGAAAGGCTGTTTGGCTGATGCTCCTAGTCCTGCTTGACTCTGTTTGGAGTATGATGATGGCAAGTATTATCATCCCATCACCAACTGGAAGCCTCTGGAAGAGAAGCAGTTTGTTGAAAAGTTAGAAGAAGAAAATCCTCTGGCAATTGTTGTGTGGAAGCAGTTTGTTGATGAGTTAGAAGAAGAAAATCCTCTGGTTCAGGGAGAACCCTCTGGAGAAGGCCCCTAATATGGTTTACCCAGAAGTTGAGTATCCTCCAGAACCTGATATTCCTATGTTTAAAGAGAAATCTGCTGAAGATATTCCTGTTGAGGAAAATAAAGAAGATGCTACAATGGTTGAAGCTGATGCTGCTCATCCTATTATAGAAGATAGCTCTGTTGCTACTTCTGCTGGTCCTTCTGTTCTGCTGAACACTCTGAAAGAACTTTAACAGAATCAAGCTACCTTGGCTAGTCGTCTGACAAGCAAGATGACACTAATGCTGAAATAAGAAATTGGATGAAGAACCAAGAAGAAACCTCCAAGAAGCAAGCTGAAGACACTTCTGAGATTAAGAACCTTCTAGCCGTCTTAGCCTCCAAGTTTAGCCAGTCGTAGTCTGTCTTCTTCGTTGTTTTTGCATCTGTTTTTATTGCATTTGCTTTTGTATTCTCTTCTGATTCTAATCAATGAAATATTATCTATTTCTTTCTTCACTCTGTGTGTCTTTCATCTGAATCTTTTATACTTTTTGATGTTATGACAAACAGGGGGAGAATCGTGATAATTAAATTAATTTATAATATCAGTTGTTGGGCTTAAGTCTCAACATTCCTAACAATTATTTGCAAGTTTTATGTCTTTGATAGTTTTTGCAGGAATGTGATATTTTGGACAAGCTCAATATGAAAAGCAAATACATGGGGAAAAGTAATTCTAAAGCTCTTAAAGATTTGAAGCAAGCTTAGTACTCTGAAGCTTCAAGATAAGAAGCAAGAAATGTTGTGATCAAACCCATAAGCTCTGATACGAGAAGTCTCAAGATCTGATGGCTCAGATTCATAGAAGAGTGAAGATAATAGAGCTCTGATACAAGTGATCATAGAGAGAAATTCAAAGCTTTGAAGCTGTCCAATGGAAGCTCTGAAGAGAAGCTCTGAATGTTCTGAAGTTCTAAGTTCAACGTGAAAGTCTCAACTGAAATGGAAAAATACTCAGGGAAGTCTTTTATTTAAAATTCTTCTAGTATTAATTTCAGGGGGAGATTGTTAATCTCAGGGGGAGACATATTCACACACATTGAATTATATGCTTATGCTATATCTGTGAAATTGTCTTTGTTCATCTGATATTCTGGATACAAATTCATATCAATTATATATGTTTTTTGTCATCATCAAAAAGGGGGAGATTGTTAGAACAAGAAATGTTCTGATCAATATTCTTAGTTTTGATGATAACATTATGTATGAATTTTGTATAAGAAAATGTGGTACTCTAATCCTTTACGTTTTCCATTTCAGGAAAAGTATAAAAGAGTATGCACAAATCAGCGTTCAGAAGCACTGACTCAGAAAGTTCTGGATGGCTCCATCAGAACATGCTCTGGCAAGACATCAGAAGATGGTCATGTAGAATCAGAACATGAATTGGAAAGCATCAAAAGATGACAGTCAGAAGTACAAGCTCTGAAGCTCTTATGGTATCACGCTCAAAGCTCTTCAAAGTCCGAAAGACAGAATATGATATGCACCAAAGCTAATGACTCTGATATTCAAACGTTGTGATCTACAAAATCTGAGTCCAGAAGAAAGTACAAGATGAAAGGATGTAACGTCAAATCTCTGACTGACAAAAGGAACGTTAGAAGCTACAAAAGGCAAAGTCAGTAAAAGCAGCAAAAGCATGGCTTGAGGTAGTTGACAAAAGTGTGAAACATTAAATGCATCCTTGTACTATTCACGCAAAGCATTAAATGCTCCCAATGGTGATTTCCTCTCAAGCACCTATATATAGAAGTTCTAATCAGAAGCAACACACAACACTTGTGCAAACTTACAGAAACAGTGTCAAATTCAAAAGCAAGAGAACTTCATCTTCAACCTCACAACTCTTTGTTATATTTAGTGAGTGTTAAGAATAGAACTTAAGAGAAATATCACAATTGTGATTACAGCTTTATTAGAAGCAAATCAAACTCTTGTAAACATTTATTTTACATTGATTGTAAAAGATTTCCTAGAGTGATCAAGTTGTGATCTGTAGACTCTAGAAGACTTAGAGGGTATCTAAGTGGAAAACCATTGTAATCAGTTGGATTAGTGGATTAAATCCTCATTTGAGGTAAATCACCTTGTCAGGGGTGGACTGGAGTAGTTTGGTTAACAACGAACCAGAATAAAAATAATTGTGTTCATTGTTTTTATCTTCCAAGTTTTTGAGTTACACTTATTCAATCCCCCCTTTCTAAGTGTTTTTCACTCCTTCACACCGTGTATGCGAATCCACATAACCCTATCTTTGTCTATATCACTGGATTTCCACGGTCTGATCGACTTGAACCATTGTTTCCACCATGTATTGCCATCTGATATCAATTCATGGATAAAGCCCTTTTCCATCTCTTCTAACAAGCATAAGTGAGAACCTAAAGGTGTCACCTTGATAGAAAACACTCCTTCCATCTCGAAGCAGGTTTGTACGTTGTATGTTGATCGAGGAAAAATGACTTCTCCGATGAAACTTTTTTCAGTCTATCTCTATCTTCTTTACAACTTTCAAAAGATAGCACATACTCTTTCTGAAAATCTTCCGCTTGATTACCAATACCATGTCTAAGCATGTCTGCGTGTGTTCCTCCTTTTTTAACTCCTTCCTCTTGACCCTTCCTAAAACCCCCTGTGCCCTCCAAATGTGTTGCCCCTCACCTGAACTTAGTATTAAATCCTCTCTGAGTTTCCTCAACTTGAACATCGTTCGATTTTCCTTTGAATGCATTCCTCTTCTTCTTACCAAATCTAGGCAAGTTTGCCTGTATTTTCTTCCCATCTATTGTGATGTTATTTATCCTTACCGCTAACATCCTCCCATCCTCCACATTTGCAAATCTGGAGAAACCAAACCTTTTTCCCACTCTATTCCTCTGTGGTGAAATCTCTACCTCTACCACATCCCTGTAACATCCTGCTAGGTTAAAGATATCCTTTGCCCTAACTCTACATGGGATTTCAGAAAAATAAATCGAGGTGATGCCCTCCTGCTCCTCTACAAAACCTCTATTACTTGGATAACTATCCCACCTGAGCGTCACATACCGGAAGTTCTTCTTAACAACCGATTTCCACTCCATGATCTGAATGAGATTGACGAAAAAGACTAAAAAGATTAAGATAGACGGGGATGAACAAAGAGCAAATTCTCTCTCTTCATTCTATTTTTCAATTTGAACACTTTTATTCCATAAAACAACATCATACCTAATTTGTAAAAATTGAAAGAATAAAATGTGACATGAACATGAAGATAAATCAACAAATGTTAAAAAAACTATATTAAAAAAAAGAAGAGAAGAAATATTAAAAGTGAAAAATTAGATGACAAAATTGTAATTGTGTTTTTAATTTATTTAATTCTGTTGTGTGTGTGGCCTAGTGGTGAAGGTTTGGGCCTTAAGAATGTGCTTCTCTCAAGGTCCCAGGTTCAAATATGACTCCATTGTTCCATTCTATTCCATTTCATTTCATCTCTTTCCATCGATCCAAACAAACCCTTAGATTCAATATTAAAGATTTCCTTGACTCGAATCGCTGACTTGAATCTAAATGTTAAAATTCAAGGTTTTATGTTCTTGACTCAAATCCTATTTTCATCTGAATCGAATCATACCCACATCTTATATGGAAACAATAATTAAAGTAAAATATTAGGTGAATGTATTATGGAAAATACCTCTACAATCATCGTATATGGTGTTTATTTAGTCAAATGGCCTAAACATAAAATTTTAAGTGTTATTAGTTAATTATGTGATAAGGGATATTCGATTATGTTTGATATCTTGAGTTGCTAAATTGAATATAAGAATAATAAAAAAAAATTGTGTTTAACAATTCTAGAGTTGATAATATCTATATGCTCAGTTTATATGATGTTTCAAAGAGCAACACGAAATGTCTTGTATCTCTAAATGAGTAATCCTAGTTATGGCATAGGCATTTTAGCCATGTGCACTCTGATTTGATTAGTAAGATAATTTCTAAAGAAATAGTAGTCGGTCTACTAAAAATCAAATTTTCTAACAAAATATTTATGTGATGTCAGCCAAATGGAAAAGAAAACAAGGGTGTCTTTTAAACCAAAGACTTTTTTTCTACAAATAAATCCCTTGAGTTTTTCATCTAGATTTGTTTGACCCCTTAAGAACTAAGAGTCTAGGCAGTAACTATTATGGCTTTGTTATAATAGATGAATCTTGGACACTATTCTCAACTCATCAGGAAGATACTTTTTAAGCTTTTATTCGATTTTCTAAGCTTGTCAAAAACTATTTTTGCAAAAAACATTATTTCTTTAAAAAGTGATCATGGTGGTGAATTTGTTAACCATAATTTTGAATATTTTTGTAACAAAAACTGGATAGCCTGTAACTTTTCATGTTTGCGCACTTCATAGCATAATGGTGTTGTAGAGTGTAAAAATCTTGTTTTAGAAGAATTAGCACAAGCCATGATAAGTGAGATGGGTTTACCAAATTACTTTTATGTGGATGAGATTCATACCGCATGCCACATCTTAACTAGAGTGGTCATTTGACATATTCTATACAAGACCCCACATGAGCTACTTAAAGGTAGAAAGCCAAATATTTCCTATTTTCATATTTTTTCAACTGCAAATGCTTTATTTTGATTAGTGACAAAGATACGTTAGAAAGTTCGATGTTAAGGCTGATGAGGGAATCTTTCTAGGGTATTCCTCATCAAGTAAGGCATATAGGGAGTTCAACCTTAGAACATCCATTATAGAAGAGTATGTTCATGTTGCATTTGATTAAACTAGACCTCAAAAGGATAACTTGAATCTTTTGTTGGGGAACCAAAGAGCTTCCTATAATAGAGCTGGTATTGGCTATGAACCCAACAACAATAGCAAAATCTTTACTAATATTTTCAATGATAAATCGAACTCTCATTTCAAGACATTAAAAATTCAATTATTGTAATAAATAAGGTCCCACTACTATGTTTTGCTTCATTACAAAAAGTCATGAGAGTAAAGAAGGACATCCTCTTTCATACTTTTATAAAAAAATATTGTGAGCCCAAAATGAAAAATATATCTGACTCTTTAAATGCTTGTGTCTCTAATATAAAATTAAATGATAAGAACATTTAGAAAAATTACAATAGACAACCCAAGATGATATGGATATCTAAAGTCAATACCAGAGTTTCTATCGTAGGAATACTTTACATTTTCCACGTAGATAAAACCATAGTTTCCTCCTTCTCTCCTTAGAATGGATGTTTTGTCTCTTATGGTGATAACAGTAAGGAAAAAATTTAGGTGTTGGTACCGTTGGTAAGTCCCCTAGTCCAAATATTAGGAAAGTCTTGCTAGTTAAAAGGTTAAAACATAATTTACTTATCATAAAGTCAATTATGTGACAAAGGTAACAGTGTAATCTTTGATTCTTCGAAATGCGAGATGATAAAATCTTAATCAAATGAAACTCTATTTACGAGCTCAAAAATTGGAAATATCTACATGGTGAATTTAAATAAAATTACTTCAAGTGATATATGTCTTCCAAGTAACAAGGATGAATCTTGGCTATGGCATATGAGAATAGCTCACATCCACATGGACTACATTAACAGGTTAGGTGACAAGGATCACGTAGATGGCTTGCCAGACTTGAAATTTTAAAAGAACATATTATGTGATGTGTTTCAAAAAGGTAAGAAAGGGTCTCTTTTAAAGCAAAAAAAATATTATATCCACACTTTGGCCCTTACAACTGCTTCACATGGATCTTTTTGGCCCATCTAAAATTGTTAGTTTTGGTGGAAATGTCCATGCTCTTTTAGTTGTGGATGACTATTCTCTCTACACCTAGACAATATTCATATCTCAAAAATAGATGTGTTTGCTACCTTTCAAAAACTAGTCAAGGTTATCCCTAATGAAAAATGAGTAAGCATTGCATCCATCAGAAGCAAGCGCGGTGGAGAATTTCAAAATGAGGAATTCAAAAAACATTGTGACAGGAATGGTATTTGGGATACTTTTTCTACTCCATGAACTCCCCAACAAAATAGGTTAGTGGAGAGGAAAATATATCTTTAGAATAGCTTGCGAGGATGAATCTTAACGAGACAAACCTTCCTAAATATTTCTAGGTTGATGTGATAAGCATTACTTGCTACGTTTTGAATTGTACCTTGATAAGACCAATTCTAAAGCGGACGCCCTATGAACTATATAAAGGAAGACATTCAAATATTCTCACATACATGTCTTTGGATGCAAATGCTTTAACCTTAACAACAAGAAAGATAACCTCGTAAAATTTGATGTAAAAGTATATGAACGCATATTCATAGGATATTCCACTTCAAGCAAAGATTTTAGAGCCTTTAACAAAAGAACCCTAACTACATAAGAATTAATTCATCTTATTTTTGATTAAAATAACTTTAAACCATTAATAAGAGAATTTATTGGTTTTGCAAGTATTTGTAATAGAAAAATCAAGAATAAAAGGATCCAGAAGTAGAACAAGGTCAAAGTCAAAGTCAAGTCTTAGATCAAAAACTTGTTCAAGATCCAAATATAAATATGCCCCTTATCATCATCAAGATATTTCAAGAAAATGGAGGAAGTCCAAAGACCATCCTATCCATAATGTTATTGGAGACATCTCTAAGGGAGTCACTACTCGACACTCCGTTAATAAGGCATGTAACCTTATAACATTTTTTTCATAAATTGAGCCATAAGCAATTAGCAATGCTATCATTGATGAACCTTGGTCTCTTGCTTTGAAAGAAGACTTAAATCAATTTGAATGAAACAACGTTTGGGAAATAGTTTTCTAAGTCTCATCTAATCAAGTGATTGGCACCCAATAGATCCTTCAGGTGTTCTTCCTAATTGAATAGTCTAAATCACATGGAGCCATTTCGAATAACTCATGTTCAGGAACTTGAGTAAAGTACCTTGACTTCATTAATCTAATCCCATTGAGATAACCATCTATCGGTTCAGACGATTTTTGCTTCACATTGGCTAACTCTTTCAGGATAATTTTTCACTGACCCATATAAAAATACTCATGGAACACTCTCTCTAGTTGATTCTAATTATATATGGAGTTTTGACGGAGAGTAGTGACCCATGTGAAAGCATTCTTGGTCAAAGAATCTGGGAAGTATTTCTTTTTAGATTTTCATTATTAGCCAATGGACTCACTAGTGTCACCTGCAACTTTAATAAACTTAGGGATTTTCCAACCCTTGGGGAGTTCAGGTTATAAGATATATTTAAATAATGCATAAATGAAATTTGGTCTATGAAGACCAACATTAAGACCATTTTGGGTTAAGATTTGTTCAACCATATTTTTTATGTTATTTTGCTCCCCAAAATTGTTTTGTTGAACTATCATAATTGCTTGATCAATATCTCTGTTCCTGTTTACCAGTCACGAGTTCTAATTCACTTGTAGGATAAAACTTAAAAAATAATAAATGACACTTTGTGTTAAATATTTGAGAAAATGTATTAATGCTAAAAGGTTTTTCAATGTAAAGATTCAAAATAGTAAATGCAGAAGTGCTTAAACGGGTAGAGAAAATAAAGAAATATATGATAATAAATCAATTCACTACTACAAAAGCTATCTTCTGTAACACTATTTCACATCGACCAAAGTATCCATCGTGGTAGAATCTATTCAATTAGGCACGTTCCTTTTATTTTCATCTTAAGCCATTTTTTACCACGGTCGGAACTTCGAACCGTGGAGAAAAGTGATGCCTGGTCATGAGTTCCAATCCTAGCACATACAATTTTTTTTATTTATTTTAAGCCATTTTTTTACCATGATTGGAACATTAAACCATGGTGACAAATGGCTCATGATCATGGGTTCGAATTCTAGCAGCTAGAATTTTGTTTTTTAATTTATTTTTAAGCCACTTTTCACAACGGTTGAAATTCCAACTGTGGTGAAAAGTCACTTAGTTTTGTTTTTCCAATATATATAACATTCTTTGTTGATTCTTTATGCCCTAGACAGAGTTAGACGAAATTCATCTTCTACCTCCAAACATCATCTTCCATTTACAAGACTCTATTTCTCCACTAAACCTAGCTCGAAAACATTATTTCTTCCATAAACAAAACTCGAAACATAAATTTTTTCATTAACAAATTTAGAACTCCATCACCTTTTCTCTAACTTGAATGAGATAGGGAAAGCATGGATTCAAGTTAGATATGTTAGTTGTTGTTGTGTCATGTAAAATGTTTAATGTTGTTGTTAAGATTTAATGTTTAACGATTTTATTGATTTTGTTTTTTGTTGTTGTTATAAGTGTTGCTATTGAGAGTTAATGTTTAAAGATTTTATTTATTTATTTGTAGTTGTTGTTGTTCTTGTTGATGTTGTTGATGTTGTTGATGTTGTTGTTCTTAATGTTCTTGTTGTTTTTATTGTTGTTGTTTTTCTTTTTGTTGTTGTTACTGTTTTTGTTCTTGTTTTTGCTCTTGTTCTTGTTGTTCTACTACTGCATTTTTATTTTATTTTATTAAAAGACATACAACAACGGTTGTTTAATACAATTTTGGTTATTTGTAGCACATTATCCAGTTTACTACCACATGAAATAGACCATGATTGTAAATAACCCACTTACAACCACACGCTACATAACAACGGACCATCAACTGTGATTACAGGTTTTCCTAAATGATGTTATATGTGTTTTTCGTAGTAGTGATTGAATAAAAAATGCTTGAATTAAGAGTGGAACGCAAGTCCATACATTTCTCACAAATTTTTTATCTATGTGACTCGAATGGGTGAATTTTAAAGAAAACACTATGAAATGTGAACCCTCAATACACATTCGAAATCTACTTATATACTAAGTTCATCGTCAACTCTAAACAACGATTATTTCTTCAAATTTTGACATGTATACTACATGGGTTTTCGTCTTCTGCTTTGTTTCCACGTGTCTTCAGCTCCGAAACTACTTTAAATGATCACTTGTTGTCGAAAAGGTCCTTTAAGTAATCCACTCATATCTGTCCAAAATATCATTCTATTGAGTTTGTGACCTGTTATCGAAGATATGACTTGGTTACTTGCACTTAGCATTTCTATACACCTTATACTCTATATTTATGTCTAAGTGTCAAGCAAAATATCTTGGGCTAACAGATTCCCCCAAAAAAAGGTCATTTTTTCGATCATATTTGGAATATGGCAGAAATATGGCATTCTTAATTTGACTCCCAACACCATTCAAACCATCTTGCACACGTCATCCTCATCATGTCTGTTTTCATTCAACTGTCACATCTGTTGTAACACCTAGGGTTTTGATTTTAATTATATTTGAGTTTTAGACTTTCATATAATTTAGGGTTAAATGGCTTCCACCCCCCTGTAATAGTAGCGAGATTTGGTTTTCCCCCCTTTAAAAATTTTTTTTTGTCCTGGCCCCTTAACAAACAAAGATTCCAAAATGAAAAACCTTATGGAGCCAGATTCTCTCAATTTAGCATACGTGGACAAAAGGTTCATGTTGATGTGGCATGGGTTGACACGCTGGCACTTTGCATTTTATAATTAGGGCCAAATGCAAAAAATCCCTAAATCACCGTCTTCTTCACCTTGGATTCTTCCAGATTTGTACCTCCATATCACCTTCCATCTCACGCTTCTGCATCTGTTGCATCATCTTCTTCAAACTTCTTCCCCCATTGCATCGTCTTCTTCGTACCAAATGTCTTCTAGCAAAAGTGCCGTTAGCTGCAACTCCTACCATTCGAATGTTCCTACATGTGGATGTAGTCGTCCTATGAAGATGTGGGTAGCTAACACCGTCAAAAATCGCAACCGGAAATTCTGGAAGTGCAGAAATGCAGGGGTAAGTCGTAATGTATAAATCGTATGTGTTGTATTTGCTGGGTTTAAGTCGTAAGCTGGAGACAAGAATTTTTTTGTTATTTAAGTCGTAATCGTATTGTATTGTCGTTGCAGATGGACAATAGTTGTGACCTTTTTGTTTGGGATGATGAAATCACACCTTCAGAACAAGTATGCAAACATTGTGAGTTGGCAAAAATGAAGAATGAGTTAGTAGAAGCAATGCTGGAAAAATTCAAGGTGAAGCAGGCTCATTTGAAGAGAAGAATTTCCCAACTGAAAGTGATGTTGGTTATGTCTTGGATTGTAATGGGTGTACTGTACACTTATATGTAATGTAATCTGTGTTGTTCCAAATTATGTGTAATGATTTGTAATGATGTGTACTGATGTGTTTGCTCAATCAATGATAAAAGGTCTTATATTTTGGTGAAAAGTTTTGTTTAAAATGTGTCTGCCATATTTCAGTATAACATAGGAGACATAATCATTGTTCCATTGTTTTAAAATAACAGAAATTTGTTAACAAGATTTAGTTTAACAGGTCTTACATATCAAAATAACCATTGTTCCAACATCAACCAAATTCATAATTCAGTACATCCAAAAAACTTAATCATTGTACCAACATAAAACATAACCATTGTACCAACACAAAACATAAGTAAAAAACAAATGTTCACTAGCTAATTACATAACTAGGACATATCAGCATCTAAAAACTTAACACTTCTTCTTTAATTTCTTCTTTCCACGCTTTGAGTCATCATCATTGTTGTCTTCATCAGTTATAGT
Source organism: Vicia villosa (assembly GCF_029867415.1). Lineage (NCBI taxonomy): Eukaryota > Viridiplantae > Streptophyta > Magnoliopsida > Fabales > Fabaceae > Vicia > Vicia villosa. The sequence goes on along the minus strand of NW_026705552.1, from coordinate 32,599 downwards.
CATTGGCTGATCTGGATTAGCACCTGGCCCTATGATTGGTTTCTTAAACCAGAATAATTTTTGTCTCTCACTTGTCCTCCTTTTGATATGCTTCTTAGGTGACATCTTTGCCTTACCTTTCCTTTGTGCATTGCCATTCACAGAAGAACATTGGGTAGAGTTAACCTCTGGAAGGCTTGATAGCAGTTCATCCGTGATGTCTCCAAAAAAATCAGTGTTGACTTGTGTTGAGCCATTATCTGCAGTGTCTTGTACATGTTCAGTTTGTGGTTCAGCCTGTACCTGCCCTTCAGAATGCCCTTCAACATGCCCTTCAACCTGCCCTTCAGCCTGTACCTGCCCTTCAGAATGCCCTTCAACCTGCACTTCAGACTGTACCTGTCCTTCAGCTTGCCCTTCAGTCTGAACTTCAGATTGCCCTTGAGTCTGAACCTCAGATGTACCAGTTTGAACTTCCACTTTCACTTTCCTCTTCATCAGACAAAAACAGAAATTGTTAACTCAATATACATATTTGGATGTGTTATTTCGACATACATGTTAAGTATAGTAGACATACCTTTCTTTTAAGTGCATTGGGATCTTGAGTTGTGCTTTTGCAAGTTTGAGCATTGTGACCAAATTTGTCACATGTAGTACACCTATAGGATACACCTGGCAATCTCCTCCTCCTTGCACCATCTTCACCACACTCTCTGATCCTTAGCTTTTTTGGCCTGCCAGGACCTCTCTTGTACATAGGGGGCATTATTGGCTCAGACTGTACTTCAGGCCACATTTCTTCACCATTAATTGGGCTTATAGCAAAACTATAGCATATGGCATACTTGTCCCTGTGGTAACAATGATCTACAAAATCTTCTGGATTTTGTTGTCTAAAACCTAGAGCAGCAATAGCATGTCTACATGGGATACCAACCAGCTCCCAGAAATTACAACTACAAGATCTCTTAGAAATGTCAACTATAAACTTTTGACCATTATAGGAATGATTCACCTCAAAAGTCTCATCCATTGCCCAGGTGGGCAGCCAATGTCCACTAAGCATGACCTCTTTATCAAGCCTTTTCCTAGGAATTGGCATTACTTTATGAGGCCATTTTTTCAGCTTTAGGGATGAGGCAGAACACCTATTCATCAAATACTTCCTAATCCACTCGCACATTGTCAAAATAGGCTTGTCTCTAACACTTAAAATGGTAGCATTAAAAGATTCAGAAATATTGTTCATCAGAACATCACATTTAGGATAAAAGGAGAAGGCATGCTTACACCAGGCCTTTGGAGGAACACCCATTAACCAGCTCCAGGCATTAGGATCTACCAACTTTAACTCATTCATCTTCTGAAGCCAACCTTGGTAGTATGTGTTTGTCTACTATGGTTTTTATAGCAAAAGTCCTCTTATGGCCCACTTTGGAGCAAAGCATTAAAAACCCACATTTGGCCCTGCACACTACCCGTACCCTATCACTTTCATTTTTGGTAAAAGTTATTTCTCTCCCATTTAATACTGACCATTCATGTATGGCATATCTAAATTCATCTAGGGAGTTGAATTGCATGCCCCACTGAAATTTAAAATCCTTATTTAAATGGTCCATTCTAAACTTTTCAAACTTTTTGACTTTACCCTTCTCACTATCTGACAAATCTGGATCTGAACTTTCCAACTCATCACTAATATACTCATCCTCCTCACACTTTTTCTCTTTAGGCTCACTAATATCTTCAAAACCTTTTGTAGTATCCTTCATAGGTAAACCTATATCAATCCCTTCAAAACCATCAAGAATTGCAGTGGCCCTCTCATCTTCACTGTCACCTAAACCTTCAACATAATTGTGGACCTCCGATTTTTTTTAATACCGGGCCATACCTCTGTTCTGTAGAGATACGTGAACTGACTCTTTTTCATCGCTTAATGCTTTCGCATTTTTGAAAATATCACAGAGTCGCCACCGACCTTTTATTTTATCCAATTAAGGAAAGGTTTATAAAAGAAACAGAAAAAAGACCTTTAAGAAATTCTGGGTAAGGGGGTAGGTTATACAAAGGGAAGGTGTTAGCACCCTTTGTATCCATGGTTATCCATGGGCTCTTAAGTTTGCTTAGCTCACTTGTTTTTCGATCACTTTTCAATTGCTCTGAAATTGCTCATATGTGGTTTCAAATACCTTTGTAAATTGAATTTTGTAATGATCCGTGTGTGGATGTATACAAAATGCTTGTTTATCTTTCAAAAGATGTTTTTGAAAAGAACGTTAACTTTGTAATAATTCGTGTTTGGATGTATACAAAGTATTGTCTTTTTGGAAAGTTTTGAAAAAACAACAGTGTATGAGAATTTTGTTTGTTTTGATTTGAGCAAGCAAACTAGGAGGTCTACCTTGAGTTGTAAGGTCTTTATCCTATTTCCTTTAAAAATCTATCCTTTCATCGGATATAAACGCAAGGTTCGATTTTGTACTCAAAACAGTGGAATTTGACTTTGATTTTGAAAGAATGAAAAGGATTACCTGAAGAGGTGCAAGTGTGATTGTGATTGGATTCAGATATTTATCTTTGAAGTTAGTGATCTAACGGTTCAATTTTATCTTTGACATACACGCAGTTTATATGTATGCTGGAAAGTAAAATGCGGAAATGTAAAGTGCGGAAAGTAAATCTACGCTATTACATCGATTGTGCGGGAAATGTAAACTAGCCTATTTACATGAATTTGACATCCTATACATTTATCTAGGAATTTTAAATTGCAAGAAAAATAAAAGGCATGTTTTTGGATTTTTTATGATTTATTTTAATTATAATTAATGCATGATTAATTAAATTAAAATGAAGAAAAAGATGAAAATTGATTTAAACCTAGAAATTAAGTTTAAAATATGTACAAAATATTTGTTAATTAATTTTAAAACAAAACTATTTTTTTTGGAATTTTTGAAATTGATTTGAAATTGATTTAAGTTAATTAAAACATAATTATACAAATAATTATACAAATAATTAAAACTTAAAGATAAAATTATTCAAAATATGTACAAAATTAGTTTATAATATATAAACAATATTTAACATAAAGAACAATTTTTTTTATGATTTTTTGATTGGTTAGAATAATTAAAAAGCAAATATACAAACATATACTAATTAATTATGCAAAATATTGGAATTATGAAGAAAAATAAAATATTTTTATTTCAGAAAATAATATATTATTTTAGAAGTCTAAAAATATTTTTTGTATATTTTTTGGATTTTTAAAACTATTTTTAATTAATTTTGTAAAGAAATTAAAATAGAAATAAAATTTAAAAGGATACGATCAGGTGTGGTGGATAAGTGTGGTCTATGGTGTGGTTGCATGACCTGGTGCGTTTGATGGAGTGACTGGATTGATCGTGTGGTTACTGAAACGAGGCACATGGCAAAAGCGTGGATAGCGTAGCACAGGATCCAAAGAATTTGAAAAAGCTGGCGCGCGCGTTCTGACCAACCAGAGCTTGCCACGCTTCATCTTCTTCATTTGAAATTTCTGCAACCGTAGGTAAAGCCTTTACCCACAGTTTTTTCCGTCACTAAAGCTCCTGCAAATTGAAAATCACAAGATATGCAATATAAATACCATATGAGACCATGGATCGATTGTAAATGATCCACTGAACACAACCATGGCCTTATTTTCTTTTGATTTTGCCTTAAAAGAAAAACCCCGTTTCGAGGTCATAAAACCCTAAAATGGCATATGTCTCAATCGTCCATGAAAACCTAATTCCAGCTCCAGAATCGACCAGAGCATCAAACCAAACACAAATATGCAATTACATCTTGTTATACATGCATGTATGATTATATTTTGGTGGGTTTCGATTTGAACAAACCGTGGGTTCTAGGCGTGTGTTCTTGAGGTTTCAATGCTTGCAATTGATCTGGACAGGTTCAGTGAAGTTCAAGGAACGTGTTTGAATACTTAGTTTATGTTAAAACAAGCTGGAATTTAAAATTCGAATTTTAAATTTCCTTCAAAATTTCAACTTGGTACAAGTGTGTTTACAAGCATAGAATGGTTCTTAATTCGTGTCTCCCTTGTTACTGAAGTGCTATAGCTCTTATATAGACATTGTAGTGCTTAAAAACTAAGCCAAAAGCATTAAGTGCTTTTGTTGAATTCTTGACTTTTTCAACACTTATGGCTTTGCATTCAAGCTACCATGGCTTGACTTTCAACTCTCCTCCTGCTGTACTTTGGCTTGGGGCAGAGTTTAATTGATTCCCTTGATGAGTCATGCTTAGAAATTAAGCCATCCATTATCCTTCCATTTTTACTTTTTATTTAATCTTAAAATAAGATAAAATCAAGCAAAAAATGAATAAAAATGGTGTGGGCTTAGTCTTGGTCGTGGGAGGCCCATAGTAACATGGAAATGATGTTTGAATGCTGAAAACTTGGCCCCTTTTGGAAAAAATGCAATTTTGAACAATGTTGGTTTCATGCATTTTCCCAAAATTTAGCCAACTTCAACAAGGTGTAAATCCTTCAATTTTTGTCATATGAAGGAGATCTTGCACTTTTTGGAAACCTCAAAGAGTCCTCTAACCAATGCCTTTGGTCTCATGTCAAAATGATTTTTGAAGCTCCTTGTGTGTCCTTTTGAAAAAAGTGTCTTTTTGTTGACTTTGAAAATGACCTGTAATGTCTTTGATCATATTTTTCAAATGGTGAATCCAATGACCATGGGATCAATGGCATTTGAAAGATAATTGAATTTCCTTCAAAACAAGCTTTGGTTTGAATTTTTTGGATGAAGGATGAGAGAGTTATGATCAGTCAAAGTTGAGTTGACTTTTCAGGCAAAAACCCTAATTTTGAATCTTAGGGTTTTGTTGATTTTTGATCTTTCCTTGATGAATTATGATCATCCAATGATCAAATGATGAATCCTTTGACAAAATATGGACTTTGACAAAAAAATTCATTTTTGACTGTCTGTTGACTTTTTGGTCAAACGGGTCGTCTGTTGACTGTTTGAGCTGCTGACGGTGCGTCTGAGTGAATTGAAGTTTGAAAATTTGTATGATGGTACTTTGAGATATATGGATGTGTATGAAATCCATTTGAGCTCTCAAAAACTTGTTGCTCCTGTAAAAACAAGAAAAACCCTGATTAGGGACTGTTTGTGTAGGAGACAGTTAAGTGTACCTGATTTTTGTGCAGTGTTGAGTCTCTGCTAATCGCGTGATATTCAGAAGACTTCTAGAACAAAAATCTTGGAATTTTGAATTGTGAAAGATTGATTTGATTGATGGTACAAAACACTGAGAATTGTACTGCCAGCAGTTTGGCTGTAAACTGACTGTTCAGGTATTGATGTAGCAGTTAGAGTGAAAAATCAACAGTCAAAGTTAATTTTCTTTTTTGTTGTTTTTTTTGTTTTTGTTTTATGTGAAAAATGAAAGTTTATTTACATGACTTGTTAGAAAAACACAGACATAATAAATAACTAATATTTACGGTATGCGGGCAAAATTACCGATAATAACCCTGAAAATCATTTAATGCACAGAAAAATGAATATTTGACTGGCAGAAAACACACAAAATATTATCTGAGTAATTAAGCAATATTATGACAAATAGTACAACATTTAATACTGACAGTACAAATATCACATACTATATTGAACAGTACGACGAATAAACGGTACATTTAAGAAATAAGAAATACGGCAAATTTTAAGAATGACGATTAATGACCCATGCTATGAACAATAACATGTAGATGATTGGGAGTGCAACCATTGCAGGTCCACACTCTTCAGGACTATGCAGGCAGAAGAAAGTCATGATCACCGTAGCAATGGTGATGACTGTAAGAAACAGTGTCTCTATCCACTTTGCCATTCTTGTCAGGGAAGAAGAGAAAATAGACATGAGATAGGAATTTGAAAGATGAGTTGGAATTTGATGTGAGATTTTATGGAAGAAAATGAGAGGTATTTATAGAATGGAAAGAAGGAAAGAGACGTTGGGGAATGATGTGATTCCGTACAAAAGGAAAATTTGAGTGGAAGTAAGATTTGAAAGAAAGTGTATGATAGTGTTGGAAAAAGAGAGATTTGATTTTTGAAAAAGAGATTTGAAAAGATTTTTGCAAATAATGGAATATAGTACAAAAATTAGTGGGAAACAAAAGATAATGATAATCTACTTGTTACCAGTACAGTCTGAGTTTCCTGATTCTGCGCCTGCAAAAAAGATTTAACTCTGTACCAATTGTGTCAGTACCATTTATCTGTAAATAAATAAATAGCATGTGTGAAGTAATAAACAGTATTTGGTGTTTGCGTAAGAATAAATTCAACTGCAAGCCAAATTACTGTATAAGAAAAATTCTAAAAACTAAGTATTTCATATGTCAGGATATTTGTTGAAATAAAAATCCATGATTATATGAGACCCTTAATTTTCAGATTGGAGTTTTCTTGAAAAATATGTGGGCAAATTTTGGGGTATAACAGTTGCCCCTATTCAATCTTCTTAAACCTGAAGAGATTGTCTGAAATCTGAAGGTAGAAGATGATTGAATATTTAGATGCCCTGAAAATTTGCACTTACCTTGATCAGAAGAGATGTTGGAAGTTGCATTTGAATGTCGTCTGCGAAATGTTGTTGGCAGATTGGAACATTACCTGAGATGGGCTTTCAGATGCCTCCTGGTAAATGGGTTGAGGGTTTGTTCATCAGCATGAATCCCTTGATTATATCTTGATGAAGGATTTGAAAGTCTTTGTGTTGACTGTTTCGGAACCGTCCAAGGTTACCGCTTTAAGTCTTGGAGGATGATTACTACGGAACTTGTCCAAAGTTTTTCCGATTTAGATTTTGGGAAGTTGATCATTGTGGAACCGTCTGAGGTATCGCTTTAGATCTGCAATGTTAGATCGTTCTGGAACCGTCTGAGGTATCGCTTTAGATCTGCAACGTTAGATCGTTCTGGAACCGTCTGAGGTATCGCTTTAGATCTGTGATGCTAGATCGTTCTGGAACCGTCTGAGGTATCGCTTTAGATCTGCAATGTTAGATCGTTCTGGAACCGTCTGAGGTATCACTTTAGATCTGCGATGTTAGATCATTCTGGAACCGTCTGAGGTATCGACTTTAGATCTGTGATGTTAGATCGTTTTGGAACCGTCTGAGGTATCGACTTTGATCTGTGATGCTTGTTTTTGAGTTGGTAAGTGATCAGAATGAATCTTCGGCTTGATTATATCTGAGAGAACCGTTCATGGAATTCAGGTGAACACTGCATGTGATTGAGAACATCTTTGTTGAAGATATCCGTCTACCTGAAAAATCAAGTTAGTGATATGCAATGTTTATGATGCATGTAAATGTGAGATATTCCCGGAGAAATATGCATGTTATGTTGTGCATGATGTATGATGTATGATGCATGAATATGAATATGAATATGTGAATGTATGAATGTGAATATGAATGTGAATGTGAATGTATGAATGTATGAATGTATGAATGTGATGTCAAGCTTCTAATTGGAAAAATAAATTCCCACTAGTCAGCTGGACATGAATGTATTGTGATCGTTGATGATCTTTTGTCTTGCTTGAGTACCCTCGTCTGGGGAAATTCTTTGAGAACCCGGGTATCCCGTTGAAGGATCTTTGACTACTGCTTGGGGAACCAAAGGTAACTGGAAGTTCTGATGCCCTTTCAAATGGGAATGAGGAAGATGCATAATCCTCCGATGCACTATCTGACCAAGTCCGGGTGCGGGGATCACACCTTCTGAAGATAGTAATCTGGAACAACCCTGCTGGGGAATAAGACTTCTTTTGAAGAGAAAATCTTTTTGAGGAATTTGCTGAGAAATGCGTTTCTCTTGGTGATTTCCTTCTGATGGAATGATGTCCAGATGATCGGGACATTTCCTGAATGCCATTCCTGTTTTTCCTGGTAAACATCAATCATATTCAAATGCATATGTTCATTCAAAATTATCATTGGGATGCTTACGTATTTAAACAGAAAAAATGAAAATAGTGATTTTTGAAAGAGCTGCATTGAAAAGAGCCATGATAGGCGGGTTAGCACAGGGAGACAACAATCCTAGAAGTAGGAAACTGTCAGAAAGTTTTGGAAAATATTTATGAAGATAAATAGCTATGTGAAAATGATCCAGTCAAGTTTCAACTCTGCTATTGCCAATCTGTCTTCGAGCATCTCATCCCTCACTTGTTGGAAGAAAGTGATTAGACTGATCGGTGTCTTTGAGGTGTTGAATCTTGATGGTGAGTAGGCAGCTGAACGGAACACAGTTGTATGCTTCATTCCCTAACTTTTGCCTAGGCCGCCCTTTCAGGTTTTCAGCCTACCGGGATAGTATTTGTTTAGTCTCTAATTTTTGCCTGGACCGCCCTTTCGGGTTTTCAATCCACCGAGACGCTCATTTTTGCCTAAGTTGCCCTTTCAGGTTTTCAACTTAGCGAGCTGTTTTTTTTTTTTTTTTTATTTTTTAAGAGAAGTATTTTTTGACTATGTCAGCATTCACAGGGTGTGGGAAATCCTCGCCATCCATGGTGGTAAGCAACATGGCGCCGCCGGAGAATATTTTCTTGATTATGAATGGTCCCTCGTAGGTGGGAGTCCATTTGCCTCTGGGATCACCTTGTGGTAAGATGATGCGTTTGACAACCAAGCCACCAGTTTGGTATGCTTGACTTTTGACTTTTTTGTTGAAGGCTTTGATCATACGCTTTTGGTATAGCTGACCATGACAAATAGCTGCGAGCCTTTTCTCATCAATCAAGTTTATCTGGTCCAACCGTGTTTGAATCCAATCGTCTTCGTCTAGATTGGCTTCTTTCATAATCCTTAGGGAAGGAATCTGAATTTCAATTGGAAGAACTGCCTCCATACCATAGACTAAGGAGAATGGAGTTGCCCCTGTTGAAGTACGCGCAGATGTGCGATAACCATGAAGAGCAAAAGGTAACATCTCATGCCAGTCTTTGTAGGTTACTGTCATTTTTTGTATGATTTTCTTGATGTTCTTGTTGGCAGCTTCCACCGCGCCGTTCATCTTTGGTCGATATGGAGAAGAATTATGATGCTTGATTTTGAACTGTGTGCAAAGTTCAGTAATCATTCTGTTGTTTAGATTTGTGCCATTGTCCGTGATAATCCGTTCAGGGATGCCATACCGACAAATGAGATTGTATTTGATGAACCGGGCCACCACATTTTTGGTGACAGAAGCAAATGAAGCTGCTTCTACCCACTTTGTGAAGTAGTCAATAGCGACCAGGATAAAGCGATGTCCGTTGGAGGCAGTAGGTTTGATTTCTCCAATCATATCAATACCCCACATTGCAAAAGGCCAAGGAGCCGTCAGGACGCTTAATGGAACTGGAGGTACATGTACTTTGTCAGCGTATATCTGGCATTTGTGACATGTTCGGGAGTGATGATGGCAGTCTGTTTCCATGGTAGACCAGTAATAACCTGCTCTCAGGATCTTTTTAGCCATTGTATGTCCACTGGAATGAGTACCGAAGGCACCATTGTGTATTTCTTCCATGATCTGTTCTGCTTCCTTCTTGTTTACACAGCGAAGTAAAGTCGAGTCATGGTTGCGTTTGTATAGGGTTCCATTGCTTAGAAAGAATTTGGCAGCAAATCTCCTTAGAAACTTTCTGTCGTTAATGGATGCCCCTTCAGGGTACTCCTGAGCTTCGAGATATCTTTTTACTTCATGGAACCATGGTTTTTCCTCGGTTCCTTCGGTATTGATCTCATTGCAATAGGATGGTTCATCTTGCCTGTAGATGGTGATCATAGGCGCCTCGTTGTCCCACCTGACTTTGAACATGGATGACATGGTAGCTAAAGCATCAGCTAGTTGATTTTCCTCGCGTGGGATGTGTTCGAAAGTGATTTCTTCGAAGTAAAGAATCAAACTCAGCACATATTCTTTGTAAGGAATTAGATTCGGGTGCTTCGTGTCCCATTCCCCTTTGACTTGGTAGATTACCAAGGCCGAGTCTCCGTAGACTTCTAGGAATTTGATTCTTAGATCGATTGCAGCTTTAAGACCCAGAATACATGCTTCGTATTCGGCTATATTGTTAGTGCAATTGAAGCATAACCTGGCAGTGAACGGTGTGTAACTTCCTGCGGGGGAAATGATCACAGCTCCGATGCCATTGCCAAGTGCATTAGAAGCTCCGTCAAAAACCATAGTCCACCGGGATCCTGGCTCGGATCCTTCTTCTGGTCCTGGTTGTTTGTAGTCATTGACTAGCATAATGTCTTCGTCTGGGAAGTCAAAGTTCAATGCTTGATAATCATCTACTGCTTGATGAGCCAGATGATCAGCTACCACACTTCCTTTGATTGCTTTTTGTGAAGTGTATTGAATGTCATATTCTGTTAAGATCATTTGCCATCTCGCTATTCTTCCAGAGAGAGCAGGTTTTTCGAACACGTATTTGATGGGATCCATCTTGGAGATTAGGAAAGTGGTGTGATTTAGCATGTACTGTCTTAGTCGGCGAGCTGCCCAAGCTAAGGCACAACAAGTTTTTTCGAGTAGTGAGTATCTTGTTTCACAATCGGTAAACTTTTTGCTAAGATAGTAGATTGCGTGCTCCTTTCGGCCGGATTCGTCATGTTGTCCTAGTACACACCCCATTGAGTCTTCTAACACAGTTAGGTACATTATCAGAGGTCTGCCTTCCACAGGTGGCAACAAGATTGGAGGTTTTTGGAGATATTCTTTGATTTTGTCAAAGGCTAACTGGCATTTGTCATTCCACCTTTCCACTTGATCTTTCTTCAACAGTTTGAAGATCGGCACACAAGTAGTAGTCATGTGGGCAATAAATCGGGCGATGTAATTCAGACGTCCCAAGAATCCTCTGACTTGTTTCTCGGTACGAGGTATAGGCATTTCTTGAATGGCTTTAACCTTGGCGGGATCAACCTCAATACCTTTGCTGCTGACGATGAAACCTAAGAGTTTGCCGGATCTTACTCCAAAGGTACACTTATTTGGGTTCAGTCGCAACTTGTATTTCTTGAGTCTGTCAAACAACTTGTGTAAATGACCCAAATGTTCTTCCTCGGTGTTGGATTTTGCAATCATGTCATCGACATACACCTCTATTTCTTGATGAATCATATCATGAAATAGCGCTACCATTGCACGTTGATAGGTTGCTCCTGCGTTTTTCAGACCAAAGGGCATTACTTTGTAACAAAAGGTTCCCCAGGGTGTTGTGAAGGTTGTTTTTTCCATGTCTTCGGGTGCCATCTTGATTTGATTGTACCCTGAGAATCCGTCCATAAAGGAGAATACCTTGCATTGTGCGGTATTGTCAACCAGTACATCGATGTGTGGTAAAGGGAAATCATCTTTGGGGCTTGCCCGGTTCAGATCTCTGTAGTCCACGCACATTCTGACTTTCCCATCTTTTTTAGGTACAGGGACGATGTTAGCTATCCAAGGAGGATAACTTACAACTTTTAGGAATCCGGCATTGAACTGTTTTTCAACCTCGTCTTTGATCTTTTTTGACATATCAGGCCTACTCCTTCGTAGTTTCTGTTTGACTGGAATGCTACCTTCTTTGATTGGTAGGCGATGAACTACGATGTCCGTGTCAAGGCCTGGCATATCCTCATAGGACCAGGCGAATATCTCGACGTAGTCTCGCAGCATTTGAATCAGTCTTTGCTTGACGCTGTGTTCTAAATCAGCCCCTATTTTGACTTCTTTCTTTTCTTCGTTGCTGCCCAAGTTGATGACCTCAATTGGCTCCTCGTGAGGCTGTATGGCCTTGTCTTCTTGTTCTAGCAGCCTTGCAAGTTCTCTTGGCACTTCACAATCTTCCTCACTTTCGTCCTCAGTTTGGTAGATCGGATTTTCAAAGTCATGACGGGCAATAGCAGAATCGTTGTTGACTGGATCCAGAGTGTATGTGAATCTGCAAGTTAATTATGTGAGTATGTGTGAAGAAAAAACATAGCTATTTGAAAGCGAAGAAAGAAGGAAAAAGGATCACAAAATTTAAATATGCAAGCGTCCCATGATTTTATTGAATGCACATGATCATGATATGATAAGCCCTTATAGAAGGACCAGTGTGCTAAGGCACACGGCTTTTCAAGCTCATGGTTCGATTGTTCAGGAACCACTTTTATCTTTGCACAATATACACAAAGAAAACAGGAAATGGCATTTACTCCTGGTCAAAGGAGATCACATCCTCAGCTTTCCAGTTGTTCAATCCACTGTTGTGAGCAGGGGGTACCCAGCTGTTCCAGTTGCAGTTGTCTTTTTCATCTTCCACAGCATTGATTTCATTAGTGGGAAAATGAGCCGGTGATCCTTCGGGATAAGGGATATACTCTGCTGGATACGAGAGCCCAGGCTGAGATATCTCTGTTGGCTGAGCGAGATGCTCGATAAGGCCGTCCCATGCAGTCGGGATGATGTCTTGAATAGAGACTTGTGCATCTTGGTGAGGAGTGTATGCTGACAGAAAGCAACCCTCGTTATTTGGTATTTCCCTGGCTTTTTCAAGAGCGAAATTGTCATCGTAATGTTCATCCCATCCAGTTGGGACAATGTCCTCCATGGCAATTTGTGAGCTCGGAGGAGCGGAATATTTCACCATATAGTCATATTTGCCGCTGGGTTCTCCTAGCGTGTCCCATACTTCTTTGGGTGGATTTTGATATTGCTCAGTGGCGGGACTTGTGAAAATTTGATCATTTCCAACTTCATCACCCCATCCAGTCGGGGTAAGGTCCTCCATAGCAATATAAGAATTCTGAGGTTCGGCATACTGATAATTATACCCGCCGTTTGGTTCTCCCACAGCATCCCACATTCCCATGGAAATGGGTGGAATTTCATCTGGATATGGCTGAATGATATGGTTCAAGAACACTCCTTCATCTTCAATAGCGTTTACTTCTTGGCTGACGAAGTGTGACATTAATCCTCCAGAACGAGGACTTTGATCATTCTTTTGATTTTCACTATCATAGCCCAGACCTAGCTTGTCAGATTTGTAGGGTATATCGGGAAGCTGTCCCCATACTGTGCAATCACCCTGTTCAATCATGGCTTTGGCATCTTTGAGAGAAGCCATAGTTGTAGTTGGAGTAGCAGGAATATGCTTGGTGGTAGAGACATCTGGAGAGACCACCTCAAATGATTGGCATGGAGTTTCGATGAATTCGTCCTCCAACTCAACATATTTGGAATTGCTTAGGTGACTAACCACATATTCCTCTTCGCCATAGACTGTGACAATCTTTCCTTTTACTGGATATTTTAACTTCTGATGCAGGGTAGAAGTTACAGCGTTTGCCCCATGTATCCAAGGGCGTCCAAGTAAACAGGAGTAGGCTGGGTGAATTTCCATTACGTAAAAGATAGAATCAAAGATTTGAGAACCCACTCTGATTGGGAGATTCACTTTTCCGTATACCGTTCTGGTTGACCCGTCAAAGGCTCTTACCACAACATCACTTGGTTGTAACACAATTCCTTCGAAGTCAAGCTTTTCTAGTACTGTTTTCGGTAACACGTTCAGAGAAGAACCGTTATCTACTAGCACATGAGATAGAGTGGTGCCATTACATTCAATGGAGATATGTAAGGCTTTGTTGTGATTTTTTCCAGCAGGGGTTAGATCCACATCGGAGAAACCGAGACCATTGCTCACGGTTAGATTGGCAACACAATTCTCAAATTGGTCGACTGAGATCTCTTGAGGCACATGCGCAGCTTTTAGGAACTTCATCAGAGCTTTGGCATGAGCTTCTGAATATTTTAGCAGAGATAGCATTGAGATTTTTGAAGCAGTGTGCCCCAGTTGCTCAACAATATTGTAATCACTCTTGCAGATGATTTTCAATATTTCCTCCATTTCTTGCTTTGATGGATCCTCAGCAGTGATCTCCACCGGGGTTTGAATTTGTTCAACTTGTGGCTCTTTGCCTCGAGCGTTGACATTTTGATTAGGAACTGGGACTCGGACTGGACCAGCAGCAACATTTGGAGAAATTTCTGGTGAAAAGATTCTTCCACTTCTCGTGATCTTGCTGGTACCCACAATATTACCCACAGTTGGAGTAGTTAACTTTGCGGTCTCTTCAGTCGAGGTACCCTGCTTAACTCCATGAATGTAAACATTAGTGTCATATCCCCATGGGACAGCTTTGTCTGAGGAGTATGGAAATGGAGTTGGACTAGCAATGACTACTGATGCCACTTTGAGTGTAGCAGAAATTTTGAATGGAGCCTTGGCAGAGATTTTGAATGGTAAGCTGGAGATCACTGAGACATCCTCTATTCTTATCCCGTTTGCAAAGACTTCGCACAGTACGTCCATAGAAGGGAGCCTCTCAAACATAATGATACGGCGATCCATCCATTTTTGAATTCCCATCCTCAGATTTTCACAACCATTGGGCAGGCAGGAGCAGTAAAAGCAGTCGGGGTCACACCCTGGAAAGTAACCAGCTCGGATTAGCTTTCCTTTGACTTCGCAGAGTGGAGTTGATAATTCGTTCACATCATAGATGTAAACAGTGTCCAGGATAGCGTTGACAGTTTTGTCATGCTTTGGCATAGGTGCTGTGATGACATTTGGAGTTTCTGGAGGATCGAACTCAATTTCACCAGCATCTATCATATCTTGTATTTTATTTTTCAGGGCCCAGCAGTGATCTGCGTCATGTCCTGGACAGTTTGAGTGATAGGCACATGTCGCATCAGGGCGATAATTCGGAGAGGAAGTGTTGACATTCCTTGGAGGACCTCTTAAGGTGATCAGATCTGCTTTTAGCAAGTGCTGCAATGCCTGAGAGATTGGCATGTTGATTTTGGTGAAATTTCTTCTTGGTGCATCTGGTCGATGCGTATATTTTGGCTGTTGATCTTTTTGAGGTGCAGATGCGGAGATCAGAACTGCCCCTACAGATTGATGCTGCTCACTTTTGCGACTTTTCTGAATTTGTGTTGCATTGACCTCATTTCTCCCGCTGATGGGCCTTTTTGTAGTACCAGAGGTGGAACCTATTTGAATTTTTCCATTTTGAATGCCACTTTCGACACGTTCTCCGGTCAGTATCAGGTCAGTGAAACCTGATGATGAGCTTCCCAGCAAATGGCTATAGAAAGGGCCAGTTAAAGTGCCCATGAACATGTCAACTAGTTCGCGATCAGATAAGGGTGGTTGAACCCTTCCAGCCATATCTCTCCACTTTTGTGCATATCCTTTGAAACTTTCTTTTGGTCCCATAGACATGCCCCTTAGTTGAGTACGGGTTGGCGCAAGATCAGCATTGTATTGGTACTGTTTGTAAAAAGCAGCAGCTAATTCTTCCCAAGTATGAACCTTGGTATTTTCCAGCTGATAGTACCACTCGAGTTGTGTACCCGACAGACTTTCTTGGAAGAAGTGAATCCACAATTTGTTATCTGTTGTATGAGGTTGTATCTTCCTCACATAGGATCTCAGATGTAGTTTCGGGCAAGAAACTCCATCATATTTTGCAAAGACAGGAACTTTGAATTTTGGAGGGATAACAACATCCGAGATGAGCCCCAGATCATTGAAATCTAAGCCAGGTATTTTTTGTATCTCCATAGCTTTCATACGGTCTTCCAGCTGTTGGTATTTTTCATCATCCGGTTCGTCCCCAGAATGATCATTTTCTTCATTTGAAGAGAGAGAGGGTTTAGCAGAACCCTGGTTGCTTTGATTGTCTTCTTGTTCATCATCACCGACTGTTTCAGGGATCGGTGGCTTTGTGAACTTTTTGACTGGAATTTTGATCTTTCTTCTCAGGTGACTCACACCTACAGATCCTTTGGGCTTCTTTTTCTTCTTGATTATCAGGGCTTTCAGTTCTTGCTGCCCCTTTGCCAGTTCCAGAATTGCCACTTGAACTTGGGCATTCTGTGCTTCGAGATTCTTGATGCTCATTTCGGATTCCATCTCTTCTGACTGAAATAAACAGCGAGAAGATGAGAAATCCGTCATGTGAACCTGTTATGCAATGTGTATGACTGGATGCCATGTGTATGCAATGTATGAAATGTATATGCAATGTATATGAATGCAATGTATGAAATGTATATGCAATGCATGAAGTGAAATGTGTGTGCAATGTTTCAAGGATCTTAGAGTTTAGATTTGTTAAAGAAGAAACAAACGTTAGTTAATCAATTTATTTCTTTTTTTTTTGCTTCTTTTTTCTTTGCCTCATTTGGGCTTACAAGACAGAAATAAAATAAATGATCCTTCAGGTCTCCCGTGGACGCTTTCTCTTTGCCCCCAGGAATGTGTTGATCTGCTGTTCTTCTTGAAGCTGTCCGGTGAGCTCCAATATCCTTCTCTCATAGTCTTGACAGTATGATTTGAAGGTGTCTCTTTCCTCTTTGAGTTGAACCCAAGATTTTTGCAACTCTTCTAGGTCAGTTGGCATGTCCGGGTGTAGAATAACTTGAGGTTCATATCCTTCGACCTCTGGTTCAATAGTCACAGGTAGAACAGCAGGATATGGCATAAGGAGTTTCTGAGCATGAGTGCGGACCCATCTGAGGTAGGGTTCCATAGGAATAGAATTCCATTGCCCCAGAGTTTTGCTTTCTATTCTATAGACACTGCCCCATGCATGTATGAACCTTCGTCGGTGTCTATGAGAATCATTCTCGTAATCAAACACAATGCCATGGATAATCATGTCATGAGGACCGTTGCTCCTTGCATATCCGAATTGGCGTAGAGCTAAAGAGGGATTGTAAGTGATGCCTCCTTTGATGCCAAGGAGTGGCACATTAGGGTACTCTCCACAATGATCAATGATAGTAATGTCTCTTTGAAAGAAGTTGTTCCACCGGATATCTGAATGAGACAAAGACATAATCCTGCGAGACCAATGCATTCTTTGTTCATTTCTCAACACTGATCGGGGAAGATGAAATGTAAACCACCTAGCCAGTAGTGGTATACAGCACATGAGAGTTCCTCGTTTCTTCATGGTACGAGTGTGTAGAGAATGTAGAATGTCTCCCAGCAATGTTGGTACCGGGTTACGGATTAGGAAAAGGTTGATGATGTGTACACTTATGAACTGGTCGGGATTAGGGAATAAAACCAACCCATAGATCAAAAGTGCCATAACTTCCTCAAAAGCTGGATAACTTTTGTTTTCTAGCAGTAGTCGAGCCTTTTCCAATAAGAACTTGGCAAGTAAACCCTTAACTCCACTCTTTGTTTCCCAATTGGACTCGATTTCTGATTTCCGCAGATGTAAAGCAGCAGCAATGACTTCAGGTTTTGGAATCCTTTCTAAACCAGTGAAAGGTAATTGATTTCGAACAGGCAATCCCATTAGTTCAGAGAATTCTTCCAAAGTGGGTACCAACTGGTAATCAGGAAAGGTAAAGCAATGATGTTCAGGGTCAAAGAACTGGAACAGGACCCGTATCATGTCTTCTTCAAATTTTGAGGTAACCAAATGGAGTAGGTGACCATGCCTTTCAGTGAATTGAACATTCCTGGGGAATTCTGACACCAAGTCTTTTAGCTCAGATGGTACCGTTGAGATGTTGATTCGGATGTAATCTTTGGTGGCGGGAGCCATTACCTGCAAAAACAAAGGTAAACTCTTTGATCCTTGAAGTGTCTGGTGCAAAAAATGATATGCTTATGATGCAAACATGTGGCACACAAAAACAAATCAAACAATAGCCTTAGGTTTAAAGGCTTGCATGGAGCTGATAGGTGATACCCTCCCCACTGAAGTTGAGTTGGTTAAAACCTGTCCTAGAATAGTATTCGGGTTCTATGATCCTTGGAAGTAACATCTCAATACGGCGCTCGAGCGGCCGATCAAAATATTCCTCGAGGATAACTAACTTCGATCAATTTCAAAGCTAGCCACTTAATAGGCCACAAGTCAAGTTCAACTAAAAAGGTTCTAAGACAAATTAGTGTTTAATGACATTTCGGAAGCCTAATATACTCCTTGATCGTTTTCAAGGGACATCAGTATAAACCAAAGTGTCGCACTAACGATGACTACCAGCTCAACCGTATCGGTACATGCCGTACAGTTTCCTTGGTCTAATGTCATATACTTAAGGTATCTCGAGATTCGGGTTAGAATCTTTCACACAAGCAAAATACCCAAGCAAGCCTTTGAAAAATAAAGCAATCAAGTCAAACAATTGAAAACATCGACCTATTCTCTTAAGGTAACCCCTTTTGAAAACATTTTGTTTTTGAAAGTATTCCCCAGCAGAGTCGCCAGTTCTGTGGACCTCCGATTTTTTTTAATACCGGGCCATACCTCTGTTCTGTAGAGATACGTGAACTGACTCTTTTTTGTCGCTTAATGCTTTCGCATTTTTGAAAATATCACAGAGTCGCCACCGACCTTTTATTTTATCCAATTAAGGAAAGGTTTATAAAAGAAACAGAAAAAAGACCTTTAAGAAATTCTGGGTAAGGGGGTAGGTTATACAAAGGGAAGGTGTTAGCACCCTTTGTATCCATGGTTATCCATGGGCTCTTAAGTTTGCTTAGCTCACTTGTTTTTCGATCACTTTTCAATTGCTCTGAAATTGCTCATATGTGGTTTCAAATACCTTTGTAAATTGAATTTTGTAATGATCCGTGTGTGGATGTATACAAAATGCTTGTTTATCTTTCGAAAGATGTTTTTGAAAAGAACGTTAACTTTGTAATAATCCGTGTTTGGATGTATACAAAGTATTGTCTTTTTGGAAAGTTTTGAAAAAACAACAGTGTATGAGAATTTTGTTTGTTTTGATTTGAGCAAGCAAACTAGGAGGTCTACCTTGAGTTGTAAGGTCTTTATCCTATTTCCTTTAAAAATCTATCCTTTCATCGGATATAAACGCAAGGTTCGATTTTGTACTCAAAACAGTGGAATTTGACTTTGATTTTGAAAGAATGAAAAGGATTACCTGAAGAGGTGCAAGTGTGATTGTGATTGGATTCAGATATTTATCTTTGAAGTTAGTGATCTAACGGTTCAATTTTATCTTTGACATACACGCAGTTTATATGTATGCTGGAAAGTAAAATGCGGAAATGTAAAGTGCGGAAAGTAAATCTACGCTATTACATCGATTGTGCGGGAAATGTAAACTAGCCTATTTACATGAATTTGACATCCTATACATTTATCTAGGAATTTTAAATTGCAAGAAAAATAAAAGGCATGTTTTTGGATTTTTTATGATTTATTTTAATTATAATTAATGCATGATTAATTAAATTAAAATGAAGAAAAAGATGAAAATTGATTTAAACCTAGAAATTAAGTTTAAAATATGTACAAAATATTTGTTAATTAATTTTAAAACAAAACTAATTTTTTTGGAATTTTTGAAATTGATTTGAAATTGATTTAAGTTAATTAAAACATAATTATACAAATAATTATACAAATAATTAAAACTTAAAGATAAAATTATTCAAAATATGTACAAAATTAGTTTATAATATATAAACAATATTTAACATAAAGAACAATTTTTTTTATGATTTTTTGATTGGTTAGAATAATTAAAAAGCAAATATACAAACATATACTAATTAATTATGCAAAATATTGGAATTATGAAGAAAAATAAAATATTTTTATTTCAGAAAATAATATATTATTTTAGAAGTCTAAAAATATTTTTTGTATATTTTTTGGATTTTTAAAACTATTTTTAATTAATTTTGTAAAGAAATTAAAATAGAAATAAAATTTAAAAGGATACGATCAGGTGTGGTGGATAAGTGTGGTCTATGGTGTGGTTGCATGACCTGGTGCGTTTGATGGAGTGACTGGATTGATCGTGTGGTCACTGAAACGAGGCACATGGCAAAAGCGTGGATAGCGTAGCACAGGATCCAAAGAATTTGAAAAAGCTGGCGCGCGCGTTCTGACCAACCAGAGCTTGCCACGCTTCATCTTCTTCATTTGAAATTTCTGCAACCGTAGGTAAAGCCTTTACCCACAGTTTTTTCCGTCACTAAAGCTCCTGCAAATTGAAAATCACAAGATATGCAATATAAATACCATATGAGACCATGGATCGATTGTAAATGATCCACTGAACACAACCATGGCCTTATTTTCTTTTGATTTTGCCTTAAAAGAAAAACCCCGTTTCGAGGTCATAAAACCCTAAAATGGCATATGTCTCAATCGTCCATGAAAACCTAATTCCAGCTCCAGAATCGACCAGAGCATCAAACCAAACACAAATATGCAATTACATCTTGTTATACATGCATGTATGATTATATTTTGGTGGGTTTCGATTTGAACAAACCGTGGGTTCTAGGCGTGTGTTCTTGAGGTTTCAATGCTTGCAATTGATCTGGACAGGTTCAGTGAAGTTCAAGGAACGTGTTTGAATACTTAGTTTATGTTAAAACAAGCTGGAATTTAAAATTCGAATTTTAAATTTCCTTCAAAATTTCAACTTGATACAAGTGTGTTTACAAGCATAGAATGGTTCTTAATTCATGTCTCCCTTGTTACTGAAGTGCTATAGCTCTTATATAGACATTGTAGTGCTTAAAAACTAAGCCAAAAGCATTAAGTGCTTTTGTTGAATTCTTGACTTTTTCAACACTTATGGCTTTGCATTCAAGCTACCATGGCTTGACTTTCAACTCTCCTCCTGCTGTACTTTGGCTTGGGGCAGAGTTTAATTGATTCCCTTGATGAGTCATGCTTAGAAATTAAGCCATCCATTATCCTTCCATTTTTACTTTTTATTTAATCTTAAAATAAGATAAAATCAAGCAAAAAATGAATAAAAATGGTGTGGGCTTAGTCTTGGTCGTGGGAGGCCCATAGTAACATGGAAATGATGTTTGAATGCTGAAAACATGGCCCCTTTTGGAAAAAATGCAATTTTGAACAATGTTGGTTTCATGCATTTTCCCAAAATTTAGCCAACTTCAACAAGGTGTAAATCCTTAAATTTTTGTCATATGAAGGAGATCTTGCACTTTTTGGAAACCTCAAAGAGTCCTCTAACCAATGCCTTTGGTCTCATGTCAAAATGATTTTTGAAGCTCCTTGTGTGTCCTTTTGAAAAAAGTGTCTTTTTGTTGACTTTGAAAATGACCTGTAATGTCTTTGATCATATTTTTCAAATGGTGAATCCAATGACCATGGGATCAATGGCATTTGAAAGATAATTGAATTTCCTTCAAAACAAGCTTTGGTTTGAATTTTTTGGATGAAGGATGAGAGAGTTATGATCAGTCAAAGTTGAGTTGACTTTTCAGGCAAAAACCCTAATTTTGAATCTTAGGGTTTTGTTGATTTTTGATCTTTCCTTGATGAATTATGATCATCCAATGATCAAATGATGAATCCTTTGACAAAATATGGACTTTGACAAAAAATTTCATTTTTGACTGTCTGTTGACTTTTTGGTCAAACGGGTCGTCTGTTGACTGTTTGAGCTGCTGACGGTGCATCTGAGTGAATTGAAGTTTGAAAATTTGTATGATGGTACTTTGAGATATATGGATGTGTATGAAATCCATTTGAGCTCTCAAAAACTTGTTGCTCCTGTAAAAACAAGAAAAACCCTGATTAGGGACTGTTTGTGTAGGAGACAGTTAAGCGTACCTGATTTTTGTGCAGTGTTGAGTCTCTGCTAATCGCGTGATATTCAGAAGACTTCTAGAACAAAAATCTTGGAATTTTGAATTGTGAAAGATTGATTTGATTGATGGTACAAAACACTGAGAATTGTACTGCCAGCAGTTTGGCTGTAAACTGACTGTTCAGGTATTGATGTAGCAGTTAGAGTGAAAAATCAACAGTCAAAGTTAATTTTCTTTTTTGTTGTTTTTTTTGTTTTTGTTTTATGTGAAAAATGAAAGTTTATTTACATGACTTGTTAGAAAAACACAGACATAATAAATAACTAATATTTACGGTATGCGGGCAAAATTACCGATAATAACCCTGAAAATCATTTAATGCACAGAAAAATGAATATTTGACTGGCAGAAAACACACAAAATATTATCTGAGTAATTAAGCAATATTATGACAAATAGTACAACATTTAATACTGACAGTACAAATATCACATACTATATTGAACAGTACGACGAATAAACGGTACATTTAAGAAATAAGAAATACGGCAAATTTTAAGAATGACGATTAATGACCCATGCTATGAACAATAACATGTAGATGATTGGGAGTGCAACCATTGCAGGTCCACACTCTTCAGGACTATGCAGGCAGAAGAAAGTCATGATCACCGTAGCAATGGTGATGACTGTAAGAAACAGTGTCTCTATCCACTTTGCCATTCTTGTCAGGGAAGAAGAGAAAATAGACATGAGATAGGAATTTGAAAGATGAGTTGGAATTTGATGTGAGATTTTATGGAAGAAAATGAGAGGTATTTATAGAATGGAAAGAAGGAAAGAGACGTTGGGGAATGATGTGATTCCGTACAAAAGGAAAATTTGAGTGGAAGTAAGATTTGAAAGAAAGTGTATGATAGTGTTGGAAAAAGAGAGATTTGATTTTTGAAAAAGAGATTTGAAAGGATTTTTGCAAATAATGGAATATAGTACAAAAATTAGTGGGAAACAAAAGATAATGATAATCTACTTGTTACCAGTACAGTCTGAGTTTCCTGATTCTGCGCCTGCAAAAAAGATTTAACTCTGTACCAATTGTGTCAGTACCATTTATCTGTAAATAAATAAATAGCATGTGTGAAGTAATAAACAGTATTTGGTGTTTGCGTAAGAATAAATTCAACTGCAAGCCAAATTACTGTATAAGAAAAATTCTAAAAACTAAGTATTTCATATGTCAGGATATTTGTTGAAATAAAAATCCATGATTATATGAGACCCTTAATTTTCAGATTGGAGTTTTCTTGAAAAATATGTGGGCAAATTTTGGGGTATAACAATAATCTTCATCACTGCCTTCCATCTCAACAACCTCATTGACACACCTAGGCGACCTGACTGATGCTACAGAATAATCAACATCATGCTCTATGAAAAGTTCTCCATCTATTCGATTAACACAACTATATGCAGCAAAGTCATAACAATCGTCATCCTTTTTAAGTTGAAAAAAATCTTCACATATTTCACGAATTAGAGTCCAGATTCTATAAGTTCCTTCGCGGTACCCCCAACCCATCACCAACCTATGTACACTATCCATTGTAAACTCTTCTAAACGGAGTTCAGAAATTAACAACGACACACCCCCTCTGTAAATCGTATCACCGTTGTTCAGAAGCACAAACTCACCACCATATTGGAATACAACATTGAACATATCATTTGACTGAAATCATATGAAAACACATTAAAAACCAAGTCTTTAAACCTAATCATCAAGGGAGGTACCATAACCTAACTAAACATACCTGAACAATGTGAACGGATGTTCCATCTTCTGTTTGCTTGTCTGCATCCTTCTCCTTCTTCGTTTTCCTCCCTAGCTTCTTCTTTGACAACTTCTCCGACGGCTTTGACGGTGGCGGCACCTTCTTAGAAGCACGCTTCTTCTTCCCCATTGCAATTTTTTCAGAATGTAAAACCATAACTTTCTAAGGGGGGATTTGCATTTGGCCCTAATTATAAAATGCAAAGTGCCAGCGTGTCAACCCATGCCACATCAACATGAACCTTCTGTCCACGTATGCTAAATTGAGAGAATCTGGCTCCATAAGGTTTTTCATTTTGGAATCTTTGTTTGTTAAGGGGCCAGGACAAAAAAAAAATTTTAAAGGGGGGAAAACCAAATCTCGCTACTATTACAGGGGGGTGGAAGCCATTTAACCCTATAATTTAATTAGCATTATTGAGGTTGTTGGGTTTTAATAGAAATTATCTATATTTTTATTTATTTAAAATAGTGTAGAAAGTTGAAAATTGTGATTTGGGGAGAAAAATATTTTTTTTTTGTTAAATTTTAGAGGTGAATGGAATTATTAAGAGTTGAGAGGATTGTTAGAATCAATAAAATAAAAATAGGATTTTATTTAAGTAGAGAGGGACAATAGAAGAAAAAAAGGAGCTTTTTGGTGAAACAAGGTGTCATCAGAGTTAAGAGGAAAACCCTAACAGAGCAAGAGTAGGAGGAGAGACTTCATAGCAAAGCTTCAAACTTTTTCTTCGAATTCGAGGTAAGGGGATTGTTCATGAAATGAGTGTTTAAGAATAAAGGATAGAGGGGAATCCTTAACCCCTTACCTTTTCCTTTCCTTTTTTCTCCATTGTTTAAGATTTGAACCTTGAGATGGTTTATGCAAAACCTTTTTATATTGGTGTAATGTAAATCTATTTTTATGCTCTATTAATTGCTGAATTTCATGTGGATCCATGTGTCTAGTTCTGAGTTTTGAGGTTCATGAATATATGCTTTGAATTGACAAACATGATGATGATTTCATGATTAATTGATGATTAATAATAATAGAAATTGTAGCCTTATAAGTTGAATATTGTATATAGATGATTAGGTATGATCGTTCATGCTCAAAACTAGATTGAGATAGGCCTGGGGTGAAGATATTAGGTTTTTGAGTGAAATTCCCATGAAAAAGTTGCAGAAACTAGGTATTTTTTGTCATGGGTATTGTGGTAATCGATTACCATGTAATGATAATCGATTACAAAAATAAAAATTGATTTTTTTTAGACTATTTCGGGGCTTCTAATCAATTACCAAATATTGGGAATCGATTACTACAGTCTGGCTTGGAAATTTTTGAAGTAAAACTAAAAATGGCATAACATAAGTTTTGTAACTCGGGTTGAGGCGTCGTCAGAAGCGCTGGAAAGTTAAGACATATATATTTCTTAGGGAAATAAATTCATTATGTTTATATGTGTTGGTATGTTGGTGAGTTAATATGTTTAAGTTTAAGGCAAACTAATGTTGATGTGTTGATGTGAAAAAATGTTGATGTAGAGATTTACAGTTCAGTGGAACCATTGATGTGGCCATACAATGGCTATGAGTATTAATAATGGGTTTTAGGTTCGAGAGGAACCAGTGACGAGTATTGAAGTTAGAGGTTGAGACAAGTATTGCATTTCATTGTGTAACATTCATGCATCATGTATATTGCAGATAGGTGTCATACCCTAATTTTTGACCCCCCTGAGATGGCATATCTTCAGAATTTTTCATCAGGTCAAGACAAGTTCCCAGAGCAGTCACTTCTCCATCTGGTATCCAATCGAGGATGCTCAAAGACAAGAAAGCTCAGGCAAAGGATCAATCAATACAAGGATTAGTCCCTAATACAATCATGAGGCTCAAAAACTTCACTTTTCTCATCTATGATTGATTAGACATCCAATCATATGAGTACAGGTTTACTCAGGTCACCAGACTAGGGTTTTGAGCCTATCAAGGACTAAAATCAGGGATCACTTTTGGGAAACCCTAAAAAGCCCCAGGGAACCATTCAAAGACATCAATCATCTTCAAATAACTCATATGACAAGATCCACTGGACATTACATCTCATTTCAAAGTCTACAGTCATCATTGTCCTCTGGTCGACAATTAGGGTTTTTGACCTAATTCACCAAGATAGTTGACTTTTAATCAGGGCATGAATCCAAAACTCAAGACATGATTCAAGAATCTCTACTACCTCAATATAATCCATTTACATCATTCATTTGAGGAAAAGATCTTGTTTCTACACAAAAGCCCAAAAATTCACTTTGTCAGGAAAAAGTCAACTGTGAAGGATCATCATTGACTTTTAAGGTTTTTGGTCAAAAAATGACTTTCAAAGATCAATATCATCAATATATGGATGTCAAAGTCATTTGACCAAAGAAATTCAAAGAAATTCATCAAGGAGCGAAAAGTCGGGAATTAGGGTTTTTGAAGGCATGGTGAGAACTCAAAATTTCACCTACACAACTCAAAAAACTTCCAACATGAAAGTTGTAGATCTTGCAAAATAAAACAACATCTTACAATGGAACTTTTTTCAAAAGATCAACCATTTATGAAGTTTTGGAAATTTTGAAGTTTAGGTCATAGACACTTAGAAATTTTTCTAAGTGTTTTAACCTAGTTTTCTTCCAACTTTGGCCTCATTTTTCACAAATTTTCCAAAGGATTCTGAAGAAACTCCAAACTAATGATTTGAAGTAGATGTTTAGGGCTTTCCAAATTGTGTTCAACCTTCTCCAAATTCATTTTGAGCTAGGAGTTATGCTTGTTCAAAGTTGGCCTCATGAAGTGAAATTATAGGTCATGTACAATTTGAAACTTTGCAATTTTGTGCATTTTGCTTCACTAAATGATGCTACACGACCTCTAATACATCTGAAGACATGCCATACATTCAAATTCATCATTGCATAAGGATTAGAGAAGATTCCTAAAACAAGAACATGTGATTATGTAATGATTACTTTTGAGAATTTATGGCAAATTGATGAATCACCCAAGGAATCTTCTCACCAACCAATTAGAGCTCACTTTGCATCTGAATTGTCCCCTAAGATCAGATAGAATCAATGGATAGAGGAGGTGGCTCAAAAATGCAATGATCACACTTGGATATTCTTTGAAATTTCTTCATGGCTAAGAAACCAAACTTGCTTCACTAAGCAAGCTCACTCTCCCAATCATTACTGAGACATTTGCCTATAAATAGAGGCCTCATTCTCATTCAAAAAACACACAAAAACAACTCAATTCCTTGCTTTCTCTTTCTCTTCTCATGCTTATTGTTTTTCAAAGTTCTTTGGCAAGAAGAATCGTTTTCTTCAAACCAGAGCTCATCTTTGGAAAGTAAGCATTCTAACATCTCAAGGGAGGTCATTTGAGGTGATCCAAGCACCTGGATCACTTCTGTAAGTGGAGGAATACCATTGTTGCTCTCACTTTGGAGCATTTGCAGTTGGAGGTCCATGGAGTAATTCAGGAGGTTCTGAGCCAAGCCAATCATCCAGGCACATTCCTCAGGTCATAGTGAAGCTAACCAGATGGCTGCAGCTCATCTGTAACTCAAGAATCAACACCCTCCATGTTCACTTGAAGCTGAAATCGAGGGAGGACCATAGAGCAATTCAGGAGGATTCAAGCTCCAATAAGCATTCAGTTAGCATCATTGAGTCTCAGGGAAGCTATTGAGATCATTCATTCAAGCCCAGGTGCTCTCAATCATCCTCACGACCTCAATTTTCAGAGGTAAGTTCCTGAACCTCACTTCTCTAATTTAAGTACTCTTTGTGAAATAGCTCGATTCTATCTTGTTCAGCATCATCAGAGGATTGAAAACCCTCTATCATCATCCATTTATCTTGCAGTATAGTCATTTAATTTGATTTTGAAATTTTAGGGTTCTTCACGATTTCTGGTAAATTAGTTAGATGTAGTTAATATTAATTCATGTTAGTTACATATTTAGAATCGTGAGTGAATTTAGCGCAAGTTTCATGTTTACATCATTGCAAATGGTTGAGAGTTGAGAGAGTTCAGAAATTTGAATTGATGGAGCTTGAGGTTGAAGACGAAGATGGAGGGTGGCGCCATTTTTCAAATCTCTGAGCAAAGTTTGTTTTATTTTTAATGATAGGCGTTCCCTTAACGACTGAACAAACTTGCCCTAGTGGCCTCCCATACGCCCTTAGTATCATCATGCCTCAAATCTGGGGTTCGAATCCCCCTCGCCCCAGACTTTTTGATTCTTTTATTTTTCAAGGATTTACAGCTTGTTTTGAAACATAACCAAATGAAGGCAAGTCACTATCACCACACGCGCGTTGGCTCAGTGGTGTTTGTTTTGAGTGTGTGGCCTAGAGGGCGTGGGTTCAAACCCTCCAAGGGCCAAAACTATTTTTTTACACACAATTTCTTTCATTTTCTCACAAAACTTCACATATTTATTTAACCTATCAAATTAATTTATTTTCACTTCATTTTTCACACACTTATCATTTAATATACCTATTTTGTGAATAATCAAAAAAATCATAAAAATATTATGTATTTCTTGAATTTTAATTAGGTTTAAAATAGTATGTTTTTAAGTGTTTTCTTAAATACTTTAAATATATATATTATCACTTTATTTTAACCTAATCAATTTGTAAATATTTTTTTGATAAAACCCTAATTGTGTAGGTCTTAATTAGTTAAAAAGTCTTTATTTTTACCCTAATTAAGTTGACTTTTTGTCAATTTTCAAAATTGTTTTCAATCTCTGATAAAATCAAATGGTTAAGGTTTTCAAACAACAAAACCTTGTATCATTCCAAATCATTTTCAAATTGCTTTTACACCAGTACTGTAAAGTACTGGGCCTCTAATAGAGTGTAAGTCCCAAAAAACCTTCTCTTCTTAGCTTGTTTTCAAAACTGTATTTTCAAAATCTTCTTTCTGTTTTCAAAACATTCTTCTGGTATTTGAAGGGCATTATTCCCGGTGAAACTCTTCAGATACCTATGTGACCTTTGTCCATCTTCACTTCTTCTGTTTTCAAAAACCATTAACTGTTTATCATATATATATTCAACTGTTATCCACCAATTACTGTTGAGGCTCTGTACGTACTTCTTCAATGGCCTCCACTCCATCCAGGTTAGGCTTTACAAGCTTTCAATTTACAGTCTTTATTTAAATTACTGTCAAATATAAACTGTGCATATATTAGTTTAGAACTGCGTTTGAGTATAAACCTTAGGACAGTTAAACTATATATATATTATAGGAATATGGCCTAGGATTGAGAATGTCTTCCCGGTGAAGGCTATTTCCTAATTAGAGATCTGTAGTTCAAACCCCCAAGATGAATTATTCCCGGTGAAACATCTTGGAAAAAACCTTAGAATCCAAATAATAGGACACATCCACCCAAAGAGGAATTATTCCTGGTGAAACCTCTTACCCATTTGCTTAGAGCCAAAATAAGTTCAAAACTACATAGCTTTCTCTTGTGCTATAACAAGGACCCTCGATTAGCCTCCTCTTGGGCTTTGTACAAGGACCCACAGGCTTCTTAAAAGCATTTCCAGCTTCCTCTTGAGCTTGTATACAAGGACCCATCAGGTTTCTTATAAACATAGGAACAGGTCTTTAGTTACCTTTTAGCCTACCCTGGTGAGTTTCTTCCAATTTAAACCAGACTTTAAACAAGCTAAGTTTGTCTCAATTTTGCATTGAGTACACCTTTTGGAATGAGAGACATGGACAGTCTCTGTCACCCTTATCTTCATCAATCTTCCTTAGCAGAGTCTAGGATCCATGTTTGATCATCCTCAGCATTGAGTCAGCCTTCATCTTGGGCTTTAAACAAGAAGTCTCCACTAGATAATCTTTCTGCCATTCATATTAACAAAATCCCCTGGAAAGGGTTAGCCTCCAACATCTGTTTAAAATGTCAAATCCCTGGAAAGGGTTAGCTTCCACACATTCTTTCATTTTTAATATAAACCCCTGGAAAGGGTTAGCCTCCAAAGTCAATTAATAAAAATGTCAAAAAAATAAAGATTCATTTCTCTTAGGAGATAATTTCCCCAAAAGAGTCAAAACCCCTGGAAAGGGTCAGCCTCCAAAAAAAACATGATAAAGTCAGTCTTTTAACAGACAAATTCACCAGCTGAGTCAAAATCCCTGGAAAGGGTTAGCTTCCAAAGAAAAACAGTCTTTTAATAAATAAAACCTCCTCAGTAGAGTCAAAACCAACAAAAACAGTTAGCCTCAACCTTGGGCTTCATACAAGGCACCCAAACAATAAAACTCCCCTGTCAAGAGTTAGCCACAACCTTGGGCATTGTACAAGGCAGATAATAGAGTCTCCCCAGTGAGTCCTTCATCACTCAGTAGCCACAACCTTGGGCTTTGTACAAGGCAGATAAACCATATCTTTCATGTGTCAAAGATTCCTAACACTTAGGATCTTTCCCCATATAGTCATCCATACTTAAATCATTTAAGAGTCCGCCACAACCTTGGGCTTTGTACAAGGCAGAAAATAATGTTTTCCCTAGCTAGAGTTAGCCACAACCTTGGGCTTTGTACAAGGCACATAAAATAGAGTCATTCATTCAATTATCCTCAACAGTCAGCCACAACCTTGGGCTTTGTACAAGGCACATAAATAGAGTCTCCCTAAGTAGAGTCAGCCTCAATTCTGGGCTTTGTACAGAACACTAAAATACCCTGTAGTTAATCCCCAGTGGAGTCATTTCCCAGAATCAATAATAATTAATAAATCAATCAAAAAGCCTCAAGCTTGGGCCTCATACAAGCCAGCTAAAGTCAAATCTTTTATACAGTAGATAGACATAGCTTATCTCTATAGAGAGATATTTTTACTACTCTACCACATTCAAACAAACAAACATTTCATTTCAATTTTAATCAAGTCTCCCATTTAGGATTTTAAAAGGCATGAGCTGGCAGTAAAACCCAGACATGTGGTAACTTTCCCTAATTTGGATGAGCATCTTTCTTTCATTTAAGAGGCATTTGACTGGTATACTTGCACATACACAAGTAAGGTCCCCCTCTTGAATGAAATGAATTCAGTTATTCTGTCACTCCTTTAAATGTTTGTGGTAGAATAGTACAAATACCTCTCTGTAGAGATGATTTCATGTCTCTTTACTGTAAACAGAGATTTAATTCCAAGCTTCAACCTTGAGCTTTAAGCAAGGCACCAAAAACAATTAATTTCCCTAGTTAGTTCCCCGAACTACATTAAGCTCTGACTTCCACTAGGGATATGTAGGCATGAGGTTCACAAGGAACCTCAGCGAGCTAATAAAATACCAAAAATAGTCAGTCTGTCTATATGTCTGTCTTTCTTTAAATCAATTCAATTCCTTCTCCTAATACAAAGGAGAAACTTTCCCAATCATTAGCAATAAACACAATCACAAATGACACAGAGAAGGTTCCTGTAGAGTACTACAGATATGTAGGGTGTTTAAACACTTCCCTATGTATAACCGACCTCCCGGACTCCAGAATTTCTAGTCTAGGTGAAATCCCCACACTTAGCAAACTCCTAGGGTTTAGTTGAGATCTTTTTTCCCCTTTCCTACTCGTAGGACAAATAAGAAAGTTCGTGTGATATCGTAGGAAGAACTGAAACAAAATTCATCCCACCACGGGCGCATTCTCCTTCCAAATTTCGCGTGAAGGGTTTAGCGTGCCGTCCTCCCAAGTGAAACGGGGAGGTAAAAGAAAACGACCACCACAGAAAAATGGCGACTCTGCTGGGGAAATAAGTGTTAAAAACCTTGGTTTTTCATCCAAACCAATGGTTGACCTGTTGCTGGTCCAGCCCCAATGAGGAATTAGGGATGCCAAATTCCCCCTCAAACAAGAGAGGTCCTGCCTAACCTCTGTGTCATATCATGTGTTTGTTGCATATATATTTGTTTATTTTGTTTATTCTGTATCGGGAAAGGGCTTGATTCCCCCTTGTGGTGAGAAATCCTATACCCGGATTTGAGTGCAACATAAGATAGGATGGAGGATGTCTTCCCGGTGAAGGCCCTCTAATCTTGGTTCACAATTCTACTCTTGGGATTTGCCTGGCTGGTTGTGATTAACTGCGCCACTGCATTCCGAGACTGATTTGTACCAGGAGGACCTAGAAACACATTAACCCCACTTAAAGCCTTTTTTAGGACGTATAGCGGTGATTACGGAAGTAATTGTCACGCAGATACTACACTCAGAGAAAACTCTCTTATAGATACCAATCAACGTATCTTTAAGGTTGAGCAAAAACTCTGAGACCCCTAGAACCCGTTCTACAGGTACAAAAATCCTTAACCTTAGTTTACCATTGGGGCGGGGATTGCGTTTTAACTTCATGACCACTATACCCTTCAACGCCATGTTTGTTTAAAACTCTTGTGTGTGCATTCATGCATTCATGCATCATTCATTAATAAACAACTAAAAACAAAACAAAAAGAGTCTTTTTTCGAGTCGTTTTTCAAGGAAACTAAATAACGAACGTTTTGAACTTCATAGAAAGAGAGAAACGGAGAAAGGACTTAAGGATCTATACCATGGATTATGGAAGAAAAAGAGCTAGGAAATACACCTTCAAGATTCCCCAGGTCGAGGAACTGGGAAAGCTCGGAAAACTGGTGGTCAACCCCCAGGCTTTCAAGGAGAAGTATGAAAAACTTCTGCCTTTGCTCAATACCAACATGGTGGATGGGATCCTTCCCACCTTGATACAGTTTTACGATCCAACGCATCACTGCTTCACCTTTCCAGATTACCAGCTCATGCCTACGTTAGAGGAATACTCTCGTCTGATTGGAATACCCGTGTACGCGCAAGATCCGTACTCCGGTTTGGAAAAGAATCCTGACGACATTATCATCGCTGCAACTACTCCTTTGAACGTAGTCGACATCAGAACTCATATGGTGAGTAGAGGAGGAATTCAAGGATTGCCCTCCAAATTCCTGTTTGATCAAGCTCGGTACTTCGTCAGCATCCA